>NW_019731220.1:757115-847858 GCF_002891405.2 Cryptotermes secundus | reverse complement strand
CCCCCCCCGAGATGCGCGTTAGCCCCGAACAGGCAGCACATTATACCCTCGCTCTTTAAGTTAAGGGATTCATTTCTGAACAGGTACGTGGTTAGTTTGTATTAATTATTTTATTTGTAAAAAAGAGACTACTGGGAAGACCTAGACATAGGTGGGAAGAGAGTCTGGATCTTGGAGAAACAGGATGGGCTGGTATGGACTGGTTTCAGCTGGCTTAGAATAGGACAAGTAGCGGGCTGTTGTGAACACGGTAATGAACCTTCTCATTCAATCGCCAATGGCCCTACAGCCCTTTCTTTTTGACCCTGCCTGCTTTATTTCCCACCCGTTTTGTAGCCCTATACACAGTCGGTAGAACTCCTTGGACAGGGGATCAGCTCGTCACCTACACATAGGACAGCACAAACAGACGAAATACACAGACATCCATGCCTCAAATGGGATTCGAACACATTGCCCCAGTGTTCGAAGGGACAGTTCATGCCTCAGACTGCGCGGCCACTGTAATCGGCTAATGAACCTTCTGGCTTCGGAGATTCTTGAGTAGGTGAGCGACTGACAGCTTCTCAAGAAAGACTCAGCTCCGTTGAATAAGTTGTAGTATATATTAAGTACTTCGTTTAGTTACGGTTTACTGAACGACGTTTTCAGTGGCCCACATTTTATAAACTGATCAGTGATTTTGAAAGGAAGAGGC
The DNA here is from genome assembly GCF_002891405.2 of Cryptotermes secundus. Classification (NCBI taxonomy): domain Eukaryota; kingdom Metazoa; phylum Arthropoda; class Insecta; order Blattodea; family Kalotermitidae; genus Cryptotermes; species Cryptotermes secundus. The sequence goes on along the minus strand of NW_019731220.1, from coordinate 847,161 downwards.
AATGGTCTTATTTGAGATACAGGCTGTGTTTAATCCCAGCCTCTGATTTCAGCATGAAGAGAAGAAATATGGCAAAAAATTGTGTGACTGTTTGTAATTGTATTATAGGAATGGACCCTGCTATAACCCACACACACCCTGCAACACGTGTTATCTCAGTGGACTCGACCTAATCCACTGCGCATTCTGTCGAGAGCAACCAGGACTAAAGAAAAAGGATAATACTGTGACATTTAGCCCCATTACCATGCAACAGCTTTGTAAACAGGCGCCAGTACAACAGCCGTTGTTAGGCAACAGTTCTGTGGACACATTGTTTTACTGACAACGAGAGAACACGCAATAATTGAAGAGACGTTTTCTGTGCGATCCGTGCAGAGGATCGTCTATCGTCACTTGTCGGGTGACAGTACTCTGCTGACATTAGAGTGGAAAGACTGAGAATTGAGCCCAGGCCTCCGGAATATAGCGTTCCGTTTATCTGTTCCTGTGACACGAGGGACGCGTCTACAGGAGAAGCTGTGTGGACGTGGACATTACTGAAGGTTTCCGAGTGCGAACCGAGATTGTCAGTGCCATAGCACTTAACAGCCCGGCCCCAGGCTACCGATATTGTCCGGACAGGGCAGGTCTAATTACATCGCACAGATAGGGATCTACAGCCTGCACCAGAACACATTCAACGTAATGACAACCATTAGCGCAAGTACTACCTCCTAGGTATAACATAATGGATTCACGTATGCTGCTACATGGTGTTTCTAAAGTAAATGAGCATGATGTTACGCCATGTAACTCAGTTTATGGGGCAAGCGGCGCAGTTCTGTCCACATGTTCACGTGTTCCTGCGTGAGATACAATACAACCGTCCTTGTCCCACTCTGATGACTATAGTTTCCCTGGAACACATCTGAGAGTGCGTTAAGTTTCTTTTTAATATTATATAACGGACACTGTCAGTATCGAAGCTATACCTTCGATGATACTATGATTAATGACTGTAAAGAAGTTGATGGAAAGATAATTGGCAGGGGAAACCGGAATACTTGTAGCATACCCGCCCCACTGCCACGTTGTCTACCATAAATCCCATAAGATGTGTCGTGGGACAGTACCAGGGCCACCGAGATAGGATCAGAGTCAGAGAGTCATCGTTAGAAAGTTACCGGATCCTATTTTACAGGCAAGAGGGGAACCAAAACCGCCATACCACACATCTCATTGGATACACAGGGACTTTTCTTCCGTGAGGTACCATCAGAGATGATATAAACAGGGTTTATGAGATCCGGGATAGCTCAGTCGACATAGCGACGGGTTACGAGCAAGAAATCTGAATTGGATTGGTAGGGGTAAGAGATTCGTCTGTTCTCCGCAGCGCCCATAGGCTCGCCAACCATCTATTCAATGGTTAACGGGCCTTGTTTTCGTAAGAGATAAAGCTGCCGGAACGTGAAACTCATCACTCATCTGCATCTAATGTCGGTGTTAAGGATGTCTGGTGCTTTAAATCCACTCCGTCACATATATTCACGGCGTAGTGCTTAAGTAAGCACAGGGACAACTTTGTTTTCGGATGTTACGGTCTTCTGTGATGTCATGCCATACGGTATTTTTGGATATGTACCAAATTTTGGGGAGAAAACTTCTGCCTCCGTCACTACTCGTCAGGAAGCATTCGTTTTCTTATTCATCTCCATCAGAACTGACTTCCACCATTTTCGTAAACTGAAGATGGAGACAACAGGTCTCTCCGAAGCAGTAATTATGTGCCAGACTACACGGCGTCTCATCCTAGAAGACAGTCTTTATAGCCACCGCCGTAAGGACCTCAAATCTCACTTCTGCCCCAATGACGGAGAGAGCAGGAGCCTTCAAAACATTGCTAACTACACGGCGTCACATCTCGAAAGACACTTAAACTTCAACAGTGTTCTTTCCCTCCCTTTCTTGTGTTGAATATCAGTCTCATGTAAGCCCCGTGTAGTGTAGTATAGTGTAGTGTAAGCGTGTAGTGACACGCTGTCTTTTCCCAGTCTGCTGTGTCTCCAACACTCGTTCCTTAGCAACGGCTTCTAACAGTGGAGATTCTTTGCCTTCCGCGCTCACGTCGTTACTGCCCGGCGAATATCCCGCAAACTGAACTCGCTCAGACGGATTGGGGTCTTCGCTATATAGCCTTGGAGCGGACCCAACAGAAAACACCGCTTCCAACACTTTTTATATTGTTGTTATGGGCGGTTGCCTAGAGATAACCCGGATATTGTCGACGTGTTTACCGGCCGTTACCAAGCAACGCATGTTCCTTCTCTTGATCATTGCATAGCAACGGTACCATACGCTACAATAAGAACAGCCGTGATAATGATGGTGGGAATTTGAAATTAAATTATTTGAAAGCCTAAATTTGTTAGCAGACGGGATTGTAACTCGGGACCTGCAGAGTAGATCAGTCTCCTGCTCTAGTACAAACGGAAACGTTAATACGAACTATCCAGTCCACAGAAGCGACAATGTGACGGACAGACATTCTGAGTGCGCGTCGTAAAGGCTAGATAAGCGGCGGTATGGAATCTCTGCTGTGGAGAAACGGGCGTCCATCCGTCCGTCGCCTTGGCGAGCGACCGAAAGAGCTCAGTGCGATGAAGGGGTCCTGTAGGCAAACGCCTTGTAATTGGGGACACCGATTTGCCCCTGCATTGCTAGCAATATCCCTGTCTGTATGATAACATCTTAACACCTCTGCTTGAGATTAGGGTAACACAGTGCGCTGCCCTGGTCGTAGGTTTAGTAACTAGTTACCCATCAAGTTAATTACACCAGTTAGCAACTTATCATTTAGTTACGTAATCAGTCCGTAACTTCGCTAATTAGTAACTGATTTTTGTATTTGTAATTAGTAATTGTATTTTTGCCCATCCTCTGTAGTTATGTTAGTAAACCAGTGACTTAATTACATAATCAGCCAAGCTGTTTTGCTTATTAGTAATGCATCTAGTTAATTCAGTTAGCAGACCATTGACTTTGTTACATAATTAATCAGTTACTTTGCTAACTCCTCGTAATTTTTATAATTTTTATTATTATTATTATTATTATTATTATTATTATTATTATTATTATTATTATTATTATTATTATGGCTCTACTGCACTCTGTTGGGCCTTGGCCTCTTTTTTCAGTTTCTTGTTCCTACACACAGTCGGTAGGACTCCTTAGATGAGTGATCAGCCCGTCTCAAGGCCTCTACTTAAACACAGACTTAACGCACCAATACAGACATTCATGCCTTGAGTGAGATTCGAACCCACGATCCCAGCGCTCATTCATTTCTTATTTAATTCCTTAGACCGCGCGGCCAGTGTGCACAACACTCGTAGCAATGCATCTAGTTCATTCAGTTAGCAAACCAGTGACTTAATGTGCTTAGTAACTTAGCCAATTAGTAATTTTTTTTCCCTTGGCACTATAGCCCCAGTGGGCCTAGGCCTACCTCCATGAACTTCTCGTTCACTTCGGTTTTTCTAGATCTTACACATTCGGTAGGACTCCTTGGGCGGGTGATCAGCTCGTCGCAAGGCCTCTACCTGTACACAAACACAGAAAAACGCACACACACAAACTAAACATCCATGCCCTGAGTGGGATTCGAACCCACGATCCCGGTGTCCAAGCGAGAGAAGACAGTACATGCCTTAGACCGCTCGGCTACCGTGACCGGCTAGCCAGTTAGTAATACGTGTAGTTAATTCAGTTAGCTAAGCAGTAATTCAGATCTATAACCAATTACTTCGCCTATCACAGTAGCCCCGCAGACTAAGGCATGAGCCGTCTTCGCCCTCTCAAACACTGGGTTCGTGGGTTCGAATCCCACTCGAAGCATGGATGTTTTTATTTATTCTGTGTTTTGTGTTGTTCTGTGTAGGTAGCGAACTTGTGGCGGCCTGATCCCTCGCCCAAGGGGTCCTACCGACTGACTATATAATTAAGAAACTGTAAGACAGAGGCCAAGTTTCATCATCGACTCTATCGCCCAAAGATTATTGTTATAATCAGTTACTTTGCTAATTACTATCGCATCTAGTTATTTCAGTTAGCAAAGCAGTGACTTAGTTATCTCGTCAGTCAGCAGCCTGGCTAATTAGTAATGCAAATAATTAATCGTCTGCTAAGAGTTGCTTGCTTCCCGCTGTGTTGGATGGGTTCTCCTGACAGCGATCGACTATTGGGTGGCTCCCCAACAAAACAATTATCGTTGTTTGTTGATGTCCTTGTTGCCTAGCAACAACAGCCTCTGGGCCCATGTCCATCAAGTGTCATCCAGTTCATTACATGGGATTGTTACCCAAGCTAAGACCAGCGCATGCGCAGAGGTGTGACTATAAAGTTGATTGACCCGCGCTTTAGTTTGTAGTAGCGCTTCTATTTTGTTTGACCCCTACAGCAGTTTGCTGTTGGAGTAACAATACTTGTTGCACGTGCAGTGCAAAAGCGGGTTATGGCATGTCGTCGTGCCCACATAATTTGATATTATACTTCGGTAGAAGAACCCAGAGTTTCAAAGTTCTTATGTTCATATAGAGTTACAGCTCCACCGTTCATGACCTTGGCACTGTATGGAAGTGAGTGCTTAACTTCACGCCCCGGCCACTTTACCGCCCCGGTTTCCATTGTATACGGGACTTGGTGGGACCCAAAGCCAGTCTGGGCGGAATGGAGAAGGGAGAAATCTCTTAACCCTGCCTAGAATCGAACATCGATTCTTAGGTAATTCAGCCTTTATCCTAGTCACTGTATCGACTGAGCTACATGGGAATGATTTTTATAAATGCTTCCTTTGAGGTAGAAGCTAAACATTTTTAGCTTACTTTCCTAAAGTAGGGTTATGCGATTTCCATGCTGTCTGTGTGTCTGCGAATCCTCCCCCCTATTACCTTTTCAATGCTTGAACCAATCTTTATGAAACCTTGTATGTACATCATGGTATTTATGCCAATCTCTACGGCGTATTTCACGAATTCTTATCATCAGTCTGTGTGGCTGTATGTGTATCTCCGTGTACAACTGCTAGGCAACGGCTCGGTAGACACGTTCACGTGACAACGAATACACCTAACACTTTGCACTGCATGCATCACAAAAACTTCTCCTCCTCCTACCCCTCCAGAAGTTAGATCAAAATTTTATTATAATGCGGCCCTTCCAACATGACATAAATATTAATTCCTATTATGCCCGGTAAAACCCGGCTGGGCTTCTTTCTTTCAGGCTTCATACCTTTTCGCTTCCTAAAGCTTCACCCTCTCTCAAACGTACCTCTGCCAGGACAAATGGTCACTGCCTGGGAATACTTGAAAACAGGAGAGAAAAATTTTTCTTGCCCCCCTAAATATAGCGCCTCTCGTTGCTTCTCACCACTTTCTCTCTCTCTCTCTCTCTCTATGTATTCCCTTATGGTTGCTAGGCAATGGTTCGGTAAACACGTTTCCGTGGCAATGAAGAATTGTTGGAGGCATCGTTTTCTGTGCGGTCCATGCGGTTGGAAAGATTAGGTCAATTAAAAAAAATCCGGTGACCTCATCGGGAACCGAACCCACGATTTTCCGGCTTGTAGCACAGTACCTCAACCAACTACTCTACCGCATACCCCTGTTTTAAATATTACTTACTTAGAAAAGAGTTTTATTTTTCTTTCCTCATGGGGTGAGACTTGGTACTGCGGCAACTGTTAGGCCCATTGTACCAGCCCCAGATGACAGATGTTGAAGAGCGTTGAGCAGTCGGTGGAATGCGAATTGGCAGGAAAAACCGAAGTACTCGGAGAAAACCTGCCCCAGTGCCACTTTTTTTTTTTCATTGGCACTACAGCCCCAGCGGGCCTAGGCCTACTTCCATGAACTTCTCCAATCACTTCGGTTTTTCTAGATCTTACACATTCGGTAGGACTCCTTGGGCGGGTGATCAGCTCGTCGCAAGGCTTCTACCTGTACACAAACACAGAAAAACGCGCACACACACACACAAACTAAATATGCATGCTCTGAGTGGGATTCGAACCCACGATCCGGGTTTCCAAGCGAGCGAAGACAGTACATGCCTTAGACCGCTCGGCTACCGTGACTGGCCCAGTGCCACTTTGCCCACTATAAATCCCACATGACCTAATCCGGGCTCGAACCAGGGCCGCCGCTGAAGGAGGGAGACGAGTAACCGCCAAAGTTATGGCGCGGCCTAGAAAGTAGTACTCGAAAGGAGTAAACAGATGCCATATCATGTCACTCATATTGCATACCATTTTCTGTAATCCTGGTTATTAAATGAAAACTTAGTACGTTTCGTGTGACTAACATTTCTCCAACAACGTGCTCTTATGAATACTGTCTCATAAGGCGTCAGAATTTCAATAGTTAGGTTCGCGTCTGTGTAAGTAGACAAGGCATTGACTTCCAGTTTACAGAAAAGTGAAGGTAGACACCCGTTTGGTGGCGACATGTCTTCTGGGAATGTGAAATAAAGAAGACTTAGGCCTGCCCACATTTCTTGTTACTGTTTTTTTCCCCCCCTCAAACCCATGGACTTTAATTGTTCTTAGCAAGTGGATTCCGTGTTTTGCTATAGCAGTCACTCCAACATCTGCCGACAGATGGAATCACAATGCTCTTCCCAGTTAGTAATTATTTTGCGAATCTAGCCGGCGGGCGCGAAGTTGACAGTACAGTTCTCAGTGTAATGATTCATCACTTAACAGCAGAAGCAGAGTCTAACGAAGCAGGTTACCTAACTGGTACAGTACTTAGTACCACTCTCCTTATTAAATAAATGAAAGGTGAAGGTAAAATTGTTCCTTTGGTTAAGTAAGCACCACGCCATGAAAATGGATGGGGAAATTGAGGTAAAATTCCACGCATCATAACCTAGGCACTAAAGGGAGGTGAGTGATCAGTTTCACGCCTTGGCCGCTTTATCTCCAAACAATCCCCCCCCCCAAAAGAAAACATTACATAGGAACGTGAGTGGGCCCCAGAGCCTGTTTTGACGCTGTAGAGAAGGGACAGACCCCTTGACCCTGCCCGGAATCGAACCCATAGTCCTCGGTAACCCGGTCTGTAGCCTAGTAGATTAAAATAAATATCATAACAAGTTAAATCTTCTGGAATATAACACCGTGTAAAAGTAAAAGTAAAGCTATCCCTGTAACGGGCCGTGAAGGCCCATAGGGTTGTGAGACGTTGAGGCTCCCACATTATCTAGACAATCGGCTCAAAGATGGCGGTGAGGTTGTCAGCCTTACGCACCGGCCGCGCTTTACTACCCAGGAAAATTATTTAATTCCTGGCACTCATTTCTGTTAGAGGCTGAGTAGACCCCAGGGCCATAGTGCGGCAGGAAGGATTAGGTCAATTGAAAAAATTCAGTGACTTCATTGGGACTTGAACCCGCGACCTTCCGGCTTGTAGCATAGTGCCTCGACCAACTACGCTACCGCGTGCCCTACAACACCGTGTAGTTCTTATCTGAACTGTCGCTTATATATCATAGCGGTATCGTAGGAAAGTGTTTGGAGAATGCTCGTATCCATGGACACGCCTGTTGATTCCAACAGCAATGAGCCGGCTTCCAAGAGCTTACAACTTCCTTTTTCGTATCCTAGGAAACATAGTCAACTCGTTTTCTAGAAATGGGTCTACATGTTACAATATATACGTACCTTCTTCTTATCTGTAGGGTCCTCTAAGAACCTAGGCCCCTTTTATTTTCATTTTGTCTCCATGTTTTCACTTTTAGAACTCTTGAATCATCCTCTGCATCTTCCAGCTATCTCAGTTTGCCCCGTAAGGCTGTCCTGGCCGATATTATGCTCAACCCCCACATGAGCCCCGGTACAGATGCTGCAGCTACTGCGCCCTGCGCGTTTCCTCCAGTTAAAATTAACGGGAACAATTTCAGTTGTAATTGTAACACAATTGATTACTCCCATGCAGGTGTTGCTCTGATTAATTTAAAACGCAATTAGAATTTACTACAAGGCTTGACAGTCCTCACGACAACGAGGAACCGAAAGGTTGATTGAAAAACCCATAAAGGCATGAATGTATTGCCGTATCCGGTATTGAATACTGGCTGTTCTGTCTTCGTTTTCCCATGCTTTTAAGCTGAACAGCGGCATAGTCTCTTCATCCTTAACCGTATTGTAACATGACGCCTGAAAGCCGGAGTAGTCGCCAAACAACTGCTCGGTAAACACGTTTTCCGCGACAACGCCCGACAATGAAACTGTTGCTGAGAGACGGTGTTTTCTGTGGGTCCGCTCTGAGGCTATATAACGAGGATCTCAGGCAGCTGAGTGATAGCTGCAGGATTAGTTTCAACTTTAGCGGAAAGGAGGTGCCGCGCTGACCACGCGGCACCTTCTTTCCGCTAAAGTTGAAACTAACTTCGTCGACAAGCGGTAGTGGCTCGCTCTGTCAGTATAGTTCGCTTGTGGACTACAGGTCACTGAGTTTTTTGTTGTTATATAATATAATTGTGGAAAGCAAATGGAAAAACTACCACATTATCACTTTTCCTGGATAGTCTCTTTCCAAAAACAGAGATACCATGTATGAAAGAGAGGGGCGGATACAAGTGACCAGAAGACGAGGAGAAAAACGTAAGAAGATGCTGGATGATCTTGGGGACAGAAGAGGATATTTTTATTTGAAGGAGAAAGCTCTAGATCGCATTAAGTGGAGGAACTGTTTTGGAAGAGACTGTGGACCTGTCGTCTGACAGATTACTGATGAATGAATAATATAATATTGTAACGTGTTTGGAGTAGGTACTTCCATGGTAACGAAATAACAGTGAGCCGTTGGGTAGAGTAGGCCGAAACAACGAAGCAGCCTTGCACCGGAGATGGACAAATGAAGGTTCGTTGCGTAACAACGGACTGTCGGAATAGCAGAAACAGAATCGAGGGGAATGGTGTCTGGTATCCGGTCCGCATAACGCCTATACGAGTATAAGAGAGTTGGAGGCGGGGTCGAATACCTCCACCGTGACCATGCGAGTCGTAGGAGGCGAAGAAAAGGGAAGTCTAAAATCTGAGACAGTAAAATACGGTCACGAATCCCAAGGGACTCGGACCCGAAAAAAGCTGCGCTGGCAAGGACCAGCAGTATATACAAAACACAGACCCATCCTCTCGTCAGAGAGGGCGCCCCACGAAAACAAGACTGTAACTGTGAAACAGCAATTAATATCCGGCCATGAGCCCCAGATGGTGCTCGACACCAAGAATTACTGACTGACTGATCGTCAGTCGTAATGTGACTTTGACTTTGACTGAGTGATAGAACTGAGGGAGGGTCTTCAGATGCTGGAGAAGAGAACACTTGTGGTTTGTGAAGTGTAGTAACAAATGCATAAGTGAGCAATACGTAAATCAGGTCATAAGTCAAAAGCACGTCTATAAGTCACGCACACCTCCAATAACGTGACAGTGTTTATGGTAGTAGAGCACAGTGAAGTTAAATGTCACCTAATGTATTTTTCGCGGATCATTTAAAGATGTGTTTCGGTTTCTGGCACAGAGTATCGTCGGATACTAGGATGATAGATAAATGATGAATATAAAAGGATTTGGAAGGAAGCGGGGGTGATCTAATCGAGGTACTATCCCAGAATTTTCCTGGAAAGACTGAGGAAAACCACGATGAATATCAGTCAGGATAACCTGTACCCAGTGAAACTGGAAGCGAGCGCCGTCCGAATATTAGTGAAGAGCGTCACAGTGCTTTGTTCTGACAGGCTTCTGGTCGTTAAGCCGGGATCACGTGAGTTCAGATCCTTTCCAATTTATCGTAACTGTGAGGATCTCGATTCCAGTTTCGGCCTGACTTTTGCGTGCTTTTCCTCAGTCCCTCCATATAAATTCAATTATAGTACCTCGAATAGGCCACGAACGTGTCCTTCCAAATCCCTTACAATTCATCATATGAACGATGCCGAACAAGGAGATCCAATGTAAAAATTCCCACCATTAAACCTTTCTTAAAATAAATAAAGCCATAAAAGGTAACGACCCTGTGCGAAATTAATTAAACGCCTCGCCATTAAGGCTTATTGAGGAGTGGAGGTATAGCTCCACTATTCTTGACCTAGATGGAGATTAGCGGTCAGCTACACGCCTCCGGTCGCTTTATCCCAGGGGAAAGAGCCCCCGGTTCCCATTAAATAGGGTGCTGTGTGGGCCCCAGAGCCTGTCTGGACGCTATAGAGTAGGGAAAATTCTCAAAATATTCTTTAAATCATACTAGTCTATTATCCTACTATTCGACGCTATATGGTATAGCTACTGACAGCGTCGTAAAGTAAACCCGCGCCCCTCCCCTAAAATTGATAGTGATTTTGGTGGCTGAGTGGGAAGATAAAACAGTGACTTGTTTACGGCTCCGTTGCCTCCGCGTGACGTTTCACTGATTTCCCCGCACTCACGAATCATTCCCCCTCACCCCCCTCCTCTACGGCTTCTCTTACTGCTGCTCCTCAGAATTAATGACCACTGAAATTAATTGCTTCCGTTTAATAATGTCTCACGTACAAACTCACTGAATTACAGATTAACATCTCCTGAGCTGCCTGTGAAAAGCTGATAGTCGTTTATTATCATATTTTGCCGGTCGTTAATTCGTTATATGGCACCTCGTTAATAAAGCAACTTATAAAAATGTCTTGTGGCTGGAATCCGACTTGGTTATCGTCGCGTCGCGCCGCTGACAGTTGCGGATTTCTATCGCTTTATGTTATGAATTATGGTTGGTTGGAGAGCCGGGATAGCTCAGTCGGTATAGTGACTGAGCTGGACGACCGGGAATTCTACTCACGGCAGGGGCGAGAGATACTTTTCTGATTCGTAGCGTCCAGACCGGTTCTGGGGCCCACTTAGCCTCATATCCAGTGGGTTCCTGGGGCTTTTTCCCCGGGAGAAGAGCGGCCGGGACGTGAATCTGACCACTCACCTCCATCTATTGCCGAGGTCAAGAATGGCGGAGCTATACTTCCACTCCTGCATATGTTTCCATGGCGAGGCGCTTAATTACATAATTAACTACAGGAATAACTTTATTTTGTTCTGTGTTTGGTTGTTTCCACTGTCTAATGCTCTTAGCTGTCATCCGTTCGGAAGGTTGTTATTTTCTGTAAAAAAAACATTTCATTTCACGGTTTTACGTGCGTTTTACATTCCCCGTCAGTTTTATACTCCTTAACACGGTAAAGATAAAAGACAAGGCAAAATTTTCCGCATGGTTAATTAAGCATCAACCATGGAGACTTGACGAGGAATGCAGGTATAACTGCACCATTCTTGACCTCGGCACAAGATGGTTGTTAGTGGTTCGCTTCACGCCTCTGCCGCTTTAACCTTGTGGTAAGAGCCCCTTGTTCCTGCTGGTTACGAGGTTAGGTGGGCCTCGGATTCGGTCTAGAAGTTACAGAGTTGCCCTTTCCAGGAGTCGAGTCCTGATTCTTCGGCAAAGTTACTAGCCTAGTTGCTACACCGACTCAGCTATCGTTTTTGCAATAATAATAATAATAATAATAGCTATCGCTGTGACAGGCCGTGGAGGCCCGACGGTTGTGAGACGTCGAGGCTCCTACATTTTCCAGAAAATCGGCTCAGATGGCGGTGAGGTTGTCAGTCTTACACGCCAACCACCCTTTACCCCCAGGAAGTTTCCTGGTACTCATTTCTGGTAGAGGCTGTGTAATTATAAGGCTGGAAGGTTTACGTCAGTTGAAAAATCCAATGACATTATCGGGAATGGAACCCGCGACCTTCCGGTTTCTGCATGGTGCCTCAATAAACTACGCTACCCATTGTATAGGAGGCTGGGTGAGCCTCAGAGTGGGTCTGGACGACGTGGAGAGAAGAAAATTCTTGATCCTACCGAGACTCGAACTTCGAGCCCTCGGTCCTCAAGCCCATAGTCGTTTCGTGAATACCTCTAACTTATCAGAATGTTAAGCCGTAGAAGGGTACTTTACTAAGTTGAATGGCGGCATGAGAGGAAATGTTGGCAGTATTAATAATAATGAGAATGGCTGGTCTAGGTTCTGTTGCTGCCTGACTGTGCGCTTGCGAGGTGACCACAGACAGATCCTGGCAACTGCCACCCCAACAGCCGCACACAATCCAATTACCGGATCCCACACAGAGGCCCGCAATTGCCGCCTGATACACCACCGCTCTGATCGCTTGCATTGTGCTAATGCTCTGCGGCATGTGAGAGCCGGCCGTTTCCACAGGGAATTCTGCCCCAGTTCCACATACCAATCTGTAATATTCTTGTTTCTAAATATCTGTTCTATTTGCGCTCCTTTAGCATAGTTCAGTCCAACTTGACGAATTAGCACTAAGCCAGATGTTTTGCCTCAAGTTTTTCGAGTTTCCCCTGCTAATGATCACCAATCTATCACCGCTCCTTGAAGACTGCGATAGCCCTCGGCAGGCAGCGCATTATCACATACTCGTTCTTTGAGTAGGTTCTAAAGGGTTCTGACGATGGTGGATGGCACACAGAATTACTGGGGTTTTGAACTTTTACCATCGTCCGGAATTTTCGGTCATAGAGGACACGACTTTCGGAAACTGGATCTGTTTCCGTCTTCAGGTGAGAAAGGAAGAAACCTACTCAGTTGGGCCCCTTAGAAAGAGCTAATCTCAATCACTGGACGATTGATTGATTGATTGAGATTAGATCTTTCTAAGGGGCCCAACTGAGTGTCTTCCTTTCTCAGCTGAAGACGGAAACAGATCCAGTTTCTGAAACGTCGTGTCCTCTATGACCTAAAATTCTGGACGATGGAAAAAGTCGAAAACCCCAGTAATTCTGCGCGCTCTTTAAGTTGAGCGCTTCATCTCTGATACAGCATTGGGCTGAATACAGAGCGAGGGAGTTACAATAACTACTGAGGATGCATATTGTGGCATGTCTAACCGTTGCTGGACAACGGGAGGTGGAACGAGTTACCACGAAGACAGACCCTTGATAAACGGTCGGTTGCCAAGTTACGCAACAGTGGAAACGAGGTTACGCAACAGTAGGGAAAGCGGTGTTTCTCCGAGCCGTGCCGAAGCACGCTGGCTGCTAAGCAGCAATAAACAACTCTCGGCATCGTTGCCCAGCAACGCCTTTGAAAACACGGTAACTGATGGCTTCTCAAGAATAACTCAACTATTTATATACTTTAAGCGTTAACTGGTAGGATGATTAGTAAAAATGAATACGCTATCCCTGTAACAGGCCGTGGAGGTCCATAGGTTTGTGAGACGTCGAGGCTTCTCACATTTTCTAGACACTCGGCTCAGAGATGGCGTTGAGGTTGTCAACCTTACGCGGTGTCCTGCCGCCCATTACCCCAAGGAAGATTTCTGGTATTCATTTCTGCTAGAGGCTGAGTCGACCCCAAAGCCATAGTGGGGCTGGAAGGATTAGGTAAATTGAAAAAATCCAATGACCTCATCGGGAATGAAACCCGCGATCTTTCTGCTTGTAACATAGTGCCTCAACAAACTGCGCTACCGCTTGCCTCCACGATAATTTTGGACAAATGTGCAACGAAGTGGTTGTGGCCCAATATGAGGCACTATGCCCAGGAAAACCCGCAGTCAGTATGACAGATGTTCGGGTCGAGGTTTGAACTTGTGATCACTCGAATACGAAGCATAAGTGCTGCCTTCTCAACGTTATCGCTGTTCCGCCTGTTATATTTCCTCAACTGTCAGACGTTTCGGAGCAACAGAAGATCTACAGTCATCACCCTTGAAGGGCTCCGTCAGTCTGAAATTAACCATCAACTTCGCGCAAGTTTGTGTCAGGCAATTCTGTTAAATTTTTATGGCCAAATGAAATGCTTGCTGTTTTGTACAGGAAAGATAATTATTTCAGAATGTAGGTTGTGATGGACATAAACCAAAAGCGCTTGCGAGATAACATTTTACATGGTGTAGCCACCACGCGTGTTATATCTTCTGTTCTTTTTTCTTCTTCCTCTTTTTATCTCTGCGTCATTAGAACACATCTTTCAATACTTCAGTGTATATAAGTAGCAAGGCTTTGAAGGAGGAGTCCTCACAAGACAACATATCAAAGAAACGTTATATGAGACACACGCGGGGAATTTAATTGCGTTCTGACTGACTGCAACATAAACATTCTTTGGCTTTGCACTGTTAATTATTGCCCCAGCATTACACAGTGTCACGCTAAACATTTGTAAGCATGGCGACTGTTTATTCTAACTCCCATTTATACATTTTTTATGAACCGTACTGCTCAGTGGCCACAGTTCATGGCCACAAACTGCGTGTACCAGGTTGTCATGTAGCCCCAAATTCATCCGGGCAGTAGACCTTTGTGTCTAGATTCTTAAAGTGGGAAGGAGACGTGTACGTGTCCTCTTGAGTGTGGTGCTGTGTAGTCTCATTTAAGAATGCCGGCGTTACGGAGGAACATACTGCCTCCATCTTCAGGATAGGTATGGAAAAACCAATTTCCTTCCTGTTTGCTTACTGTGCTTGCTTTTCTACCTTGATGATGGAGACTGTTCGCTTTTCCGAATCTCTACGAAACTACACGGTGTCATCCCAGATCATATTACCACTATGAGAATCCTTTATCTTACTTAGTTTATCCAGTCTTCCTTCTTTCCAACGTTTTTTCCTATTTTCTCATCTCTTTCCATCTTTGCCTTCTCTTTAACCCTTTAATTTTTTATCTTTTTTGTTTTCTTGTCTTTTCCCTGAGCCTTCTAGCCAATGGCTACATAGTGCTCTTTCCCCGGGGGTAAAGCGGTCGGAGCGTGAAGCTGCCCATTCACCTGCAACTGGCGCTGAGGTCAAGAAAACATGGGTCTATACATCCACTCCCCCATACGCCTTCATGGCGTAGTGCTTAACAAGTTAAGCACAGAGACAATTTTACCTTGCCTTTACCTTACGTTTTCTTTTTTCTTTATGTTCTCTTCCTTCTCCTTACATCTTTCTCTTCATTCGTTTATTTTGTACGTTCATTATCTCTTCCATTATTCCACATTCTCTCCTTTTAATCTTCTTCCTTATTCTTTTCTTCATTCTCTCCCACTCTGTTCTCCATTTCTCCCGTTTCTCGTTTCCTTTCTGTTTGTCTTCCTTATTTCTCCTCTGTTTTCTATTTCTTTAGTTCAATCTGTCCTTCTTCTTCCATCCTTTCGCTCTCATCATGTCATTCCACATTCCATCTTTCTTTCCCTTTATTCTTCCATTCGTTTCTTGCTTTCCTTCTTTGTCTTTCCATTTTTTCTTTTTAATCACCTTTCGCTTCTTTATTTCTCTTCCTTTTCCCAGTTCTCCATTTCTACCGGGCCTCCTTTTTGTCTACTTCTGTCCTCATTTTTTGTTTATCTTCCTTATTTCTACTATCCTTTCTTTTGTTCAGTGTCCCCTTCATCACTCCTTACGTCATTATTCTTTGCAGGCTTCTACCTCGCCAAGCTCGTCCTGTCTGCTCTTCTCACGCAGCCACATCTGCTCCCCGCACTTTGAACTTCCTTATTGCTACTGCAGCAATAAACATGGGGAGCCACCTCACCCGTTTTCTGCTCAGTTCCACAGTCAGTATTAGGTTCCTCACGTACAAGACTACACGGTGCCATAACCCAGAAAACCACAATCTAAATGTTGATAAATTGGTTATATGCTGGTAAACTCTTCTGTATTTACTGTCGCAAGATGAATACGGGCCCACTGGCGACGTACAAGCATAGATCCTCCATTCTTGACCTCGGCACTAGTTGGAGGTGAGTGGTCAGCTTCACGACCCTGCCGCGTTACCCTCGGGGAAAGAGCCTCCGGTACCATTGGATAGGACGTTGGGTGGACCCNATGCCATCAGTAGCTAGGATTAGGAAGGAAGCGATAATGATATAACGGAGATATCGTCCCAACATTCCTCTCGAGTGACTTGGGAAGATCTCAGTCAGCATATCCGTTGTATTCAAACCGAGAACCTCCAGGGCACGGGCCAGGAACCTTACCGCCACGCTAGTCCGCTCCATTAAGAAGAGTGTGTAGGTGTTCATATAAGGTGCGCCTTGTTGTTGTCCGAGTCTGACCAAAACTGCAGTGTGTTGAAAAATGTTATAAAACTCTCTCAGATACGAGGATTAATGAATGCATAACGAAAATAACATGTCCAGTTTTACAACTTTTCGCTGCTCACTCGCTAGAGAGGCTTTCTATTGAAGCATACAAACGACAGAAGTAGAGCCAATACACGCAGCAACCCGCGTGGAGTCGTTTCCTGGACTTGTGATGACTTAATCTTCCGTTATTTGAATTTGAAATGCATCGCTGGTCTAGTACAAAAAAAGAAAAAAGAGGGCGACCCTATCGTGTGGTAATAAGGGAGAATTCGTTTACTTTTATAACCTCAGTTTAATAGCCGTCCAAATTACCCCCCCGAATTTCTCCTCTTCCCCACCTTCAAACTCACGCGAATCGTTTGCACTAAAAATGTAGGGTCCAAAACTGATTTCGTCTGGATTGCATACCACTGCTGGGTTCTTACAGGAGACTGCAATGCCCACGCACAAATGAGCGCGCTTACAGCTACTGGGAAGCTGCAAAGTGGTGCCTCCATTGAAGTTTCAGCGAACTAGTTGCAACTGGCCAGGACCGGACGTTGCATTTCTTCTATATGCATCTATAGAAAGAAAAGAAACCAGCCTGGTAACACTAAACATATTATCCAGTATATCCCTGATGTATGTACACACACACACGCACGGTAAATTCTAGCCTTTTCGAGCTAATCTTCCTCACAATTTTACAAGAAGATTACAAATTATTGACCAAGTCGTTTGTTTCATGACGATGGGATATACACAGTATGACCCTGAGGTCTTCTGAGCTGAGACACTGTGTGGCCATATAAGCAAGTAATGACATTTCGAAGGAGTATGTTGTCTCCTTCCTAAGTAAATCCTCCTACAAGACTGCACGGTATCGCAAGCTGAAAGACGGTAATCTGTGTATGATTATCTTTGGCTGAAATTGTGGACACAGTCCACCGTCACCATATTTTGTAACCATGGCTTTTCTGAAAGATTTTCTGTCGTCTTCATCAGGAACAAGGAATCCTATTCCAGTGATCCCCTTTGCCAAAATTTTCTGAAAACCTGGTTCTGGACCTAATCTTTTCTCTCCTTGTTCTCTTCTTCCTCCATTTATCTTCATACTCTCATAATATTCTGTTTCTAATTTTCCTATCCGTCCTGTCCTTGTCTTTAGCCAAAGCTCTGTGATTTTAGTCGCAAGCGAACTATACCGACCGAGCGACCGCCGCTTGTCGGCCAAGTTAGTGCCAACTTTAGCGAATAGAGAGTGTTGCGTGGTCAGCGCAACGGATCCCCACGGCCGTTAATTTCGGTTTTCTAGACCGGAGCCGCTATTTACTTGAAATAACTCAGTTATCCTCACGAGGCTGAGTGGACCCCGTTCCAGACCCACTACTTCTCAGAAAAAATCTGGTAGTGCCAGGAATCGAACCCGGACCTCTGGATCTTTAGCTAGGAGCTCTGACCACTAGATCACAGAGGTAGTCCTTGGCTTTAGCCATATTTGTTTTTTTGTCCGGCTCTGATTTTCGTGCTCCTAACTTTCTCTCTTGCCCTTCACCTTCTCTTTCCTCCCTTTCTTCATCCATCTCCTTCCTTACCAATATTTTTATTCTCCTCATTGCATTCTTTTTTTTTCTTAACTATATGTCTCTTCTTGGCATGCTTCTATTTCTTTCGTTTCTCGCAATTTTTTCTTCTGTCTTCTTCCTCCATATTTTCCTCTCGCAAATTTTTATCCGTCTTCCTCTTTGTTATCATGTGGACAGGGTATGTAGCACGAATGGGAAGAAGAGGCATGCATATAGGATATTGGTGGGAAAGCCAGAAGGAAAGAGACCGCTGGGAAGACCAAGGCGTAGGTGGGTGTACAATATTAAAATGGATCTTAGAGAGAAAGGATGGAATGACATGGATTGGATTGATCTGGCTCAGGATAGGGAGTGCTGTAGGGCTCTTGTGAACACTATAATGAATCTTCGGGGTCCATTGAATGCTGGGAAATTTTTGAGTAGCTGTAGAATTGGGGCTTCTCAAGAAGAACTCAGTTCCATGAGTAAGTAAATAAGTTCCTCTTTGTTAAACAACTTCTATCCCTCTTACTCACACATCTATTTCTCTTCACTCCCTTCTCCTATTCCTTCTTCCTGGTCTTTTCTTCCTCTTCGTACAATATCCGAGCTTTCTCTCCTCCAGTGCAACTGTCGGGTGTTGGTGTGTGAGGTCCGCGGTGGACCTGGGTCTCGTCTGGCTCCGTGACTCCCGGCGCAGGATACTCACGGAGCTGCAGAGCGTGGAGACATTGCGTGTGCCGTGACAGATGTGGATCAAACGGCCGAAACCGTATCATCACTGGGTGCCTAAAAAAATTCGGCAAGCACAGGAAGAGCAGGAGCGGGTCAGTGGGACAATCGACCACAGTCAGAAAATGTTATCATGTTAAAAATATTTGCTGGATATTATTTGTCTATATGACAATGTTTTCAGTTGCTCAGACTGGCGATGCATGATGTGATGATTATTGAATAAAGAATTAGAGGAAATTATGTAGGAAGAAGTAAAGTTGTCCCTGTGCTTAATTAAGCAAGTATGGTGGAGAGGAGGTATAGCTCCACCATTCTTAACCTCGGCAGTAGATGCAGGTCACTGGTCAGTTTCATGTCCCGGCCGATATATCCCCGACGAAAGAGCACTCTGGACCCCCTGGAAAGGAGGTTACTTAGGCCCCAGGGCTGGTCTGGGCGTGACGGAGAAGAAACTCTGCCCTCATCCGGAATCGAAGTTTGGTTCCTCGTAATCAAGTCAGTAGCCTATTCGCTAACTCACCAATAAATACGCTCATCTACACTACAAAGACCAGTCTGATTACCCTTTGAAGCCTGGAGGCGTAACGTTAAACCCGGCAATAGATCGAGGTAAGCGCTCAGTCGGTACAGCGACTGCGCAACGGGCTGGACACCCGAGGAGCTCTGGTTCGACTCCCGGCAGGGGCAAGAAATTTTTTGTTAGCCATATCGTTCACACTGGTTGTGGAGATCGCCCTGTCTCCTATCCAGTGGCTACCATTCCTTGTTTTCCGGGGTTGTAGCGCAGGGGCGTGAAGCTGACTGCTCGCCTCAGTCTAGTGTTCCTTCCCCATACGTCTTCATGGCGTACCTTACTACCTGGAGTTGTGTGGGCTACTTGAACCCTGGACATGCATCAACGTCAGGAAACTGACCCCGAATTTCCGATCGTCCAACACATAGCCAGTCTCTTTACCCACTGAGCCGAGGCGGATCTCTGCAAGAAGCAGTAGTGCCTAATTCAGATTATCCCAACGTTTGTCAGGACCAGCTGAGGGAAATGATTTCGACCTTAGTCAGCATAACCGATCTCCGGGTCGAGAGTTGAACGTGTAATATCTGGAATATGAAGCCATGATTCTGCCCACTCAACTGCGATATTAGATTTTGGGGCGGCACTCAGCGCTGTCCGCCTGGATACTGCATTGGCCGGCAGTCGCGTTTTGGCCAGTTGCGCCACTTGCTCTGTGTTCTACTTGAGAGTTTCCACACGATGCTCCTGTCTGTACCGTGAACCGCTGTGTTTGCGATCGCGTGTATTGTCTTGTGAGACGCAAATTTTGACAACAGCCCTATATTCTTACGCTGTCACTTGGGCTTGCTAAGTCAGAGCCGGCTAAACTTTACTGTGAAGTGTAGCACGAACTGAGATCGAAGTAAAAGGAAAACATACCATTAAACTTGTTGTCATGGTTGTATTTCTTGATTCAAGTCTAAAAGCTCGTGACGATGGTATATCAGTAAAATTATCCATATTTTCGTCAACAATCATCCTGTTTTTAGCCCAATTTACTAATTTTTAAAATAATAAAAATAGGCTTATGCGATCTCCATTCTGTCTATATGTCTGTGTATCCGCCCTATTAACTTTTTAATCCCTGAAGAAATCTTTATGAAACTTGATATTGTCACGTGTAGGGGTTCTGCACGTGACTTATAAGACGGGTTTTGGATTGGATGATTGGATTTATTACATTTTATATATTCACACAGCTCGAGACTACAGACAATACAGCTCTATTGCTGACCTACACGCTTTACAGTTCACCGTTATACACGCACATTCGGTTTCTCAGCCTTCACTAGTCGTATCCTGGCAACGGATTTATCACATTCTCATTGTCACTTCAGATCACACATGTAGTGCTCTTTGAACCGCTTAATTAATTTCTTTCCATTATTCTGTAAATTCCAACTCCGAAGATTCGACTCAATTCAATTCCTCTGCTCCCGGCAGGCTGGCTTCTCAAAACTCAAGTCGACTCGACTGAACTGTTCTTTGTGACCACTTTGCACGGACCACGCAGGATAACACAGCCTCTTTATTGTTGAGAAGGCGTGTTTACAGAGTCGATACATAGCTCGGTCGTTGCTTGCATATTCGTTGCAGCGGAAATGTGTTTACCAAATCGTTGCCTAGCAATGAACGTCTATTTTGACTTCATTATTCCGGCTTTCGGACGTCATGTCACAATATGTATGACATCTGAGCCCATATCAATGGCGTACTTCATAAATCCCTCCCATAATTTTGTGTGTCTGTGTATGTATCCCCTCTGTTGTAACGGCTCTGTGTATTCGTTCCCACGGCAACCAATAAAAGAAACCAAAAATTGTTGGACGTGTCGTCTCCTATGCGGTCCGTGACGTATTACATTGAGAGTAGGCGATTAGTTCTTCCCAGAAATTCCTGTTTTATTGAAAAATAATGTTTCGTAAACTAGACTCTTGTCTCCATCCTCAGGTAAAAAAACAGGTAGAGACTAGGACGATGGCTAATGTGCAGATACTCAATTACTGTATTGCATTTCTTGTTTTAACAATCAGAGAGGCGATTCAAGTCTTTGATCCTATGCAAAGCGCAAGAATTAATATTTCTAACGCACGATCTTATGATACGAATAACATAATAGCGAAAAATAAGGGTGAATATTTAAATTTATCATTCGTAACTGAACGAACTTTTTGTCAGTCAACCGGTACGCCTGAAAGCAGGTGACACATCCGTACACACGCACGGGGGTGGGGAAATTTCTTATTAATTAACAGACGGGTTGACAGGACGACATTTGTGATGCTCCAGTAGCGACATTTGGGGGTGGTTACGCCCCTTGGTTCCGAGTCACAAAGATGATTACAAAATCACTCTAATAGCCCACCATATCGATCTCTCGAACAAAGGGGAGTGACAATTGTGGAGACCGGCAACAGAAGTCGCTTCACTTTCAATTAATTCTCTTCGACAGATCGTAAACAGCTGGCGATATATTTCTGCCTGTGGTATCGATTTAACTCGCAAAATATTCTTAATGTGAAGTCGATCCTATATTAAACGTAACTGTAACGATATATTCAAATCTATTTTAATTAAATATTACGTAAATAAAGAGTTGTTTCTTGTGAAGTATGACGCAGTGTAATCCGTTGAAAGTCAGCCGACGTTTCGGAAGAATTTTCGCCTCCATTTTCTGGGTCGAAGAATGAGTCAAGCAAGAAACCAGCGTGAGGCAGGTAGTAGTTGCAGGTAACAGACAAAAGTCTTCATAGCTACCACAATGTGAACCTCAAACCTTACATACTAAAAAAAAAAAATCCGTGGTCTTAGTCCGCAAGCGAACTATACCGATCGAGCGACTGCCGCTTGTCGGCGAAGTTAATGCCAACTTTAGCGGATAGGGTGTGTCGCGTGGTCAGCACAACGAATCTCAACGGCGGTTAATCTTAGTTTTCTAGACCGGAGCCGCTACTTTTCCATTCGAGTAGCTCCTCAGTTATCCTCACGAGGCTGAGTGGGCCCCATTCCAGACCCACTATTTCTCAGAAATTCTGGTAGCGCCGTGAATCGAACCCAGGACCTCTGGATCTGTAACCAGAAACTCTGACCACTAGACCACAGAGGCGGTCAAATCTTACATACGCGTATAAATTATGTATTTCTTCTATCGTCATTCATTCAAGTTAATCAGCATCGAGACTATGTAGCATTGTGTGGCAGGATGACGGAAAGTGAAGAATTGGGAAGGTTTACACGCCGTAGCGTAGCTGGTTGAGGCACTATTCTACCAGCCGGAAGTTCGCGTGTTCGAATCCCGATGAGGCCATTCACTCACTCACTTACGGAGCTGAGCCCTTCTTGAGAAGCCGCCAATTGTTCAGTTACTCAAGGACTTCCCAGCATTTCATGGAACCTGAAGGTTCATTATCGTGTTCACAAGAGCCATCCACTGCTCCCTATCCTAAGCCAGCTCGATCCAGTCCATACCATCACATATCTCTCTAAGATCCATTTTAATATTGTCCATCCACCTACGTCTTGGCCTTCCAAGTGGACTCTTTCCTTCTGGCTTTCCCACCAATATTCTATATACATTCCTCTTCTCCTCATTCGTGCTACATGCCCATCTCATCCTCCTTGATTTGATCGTTCTAATTATACAAGGCGAAGAGTACAAATTATGAAGCTCCTCATTTTGTAGTTTTCTCAAAACTCCTGCCATTTCATCTCTTTTCGATCCATCTATTCGATGAGGCGATCGGATTTCTCAGTTGACCTAATCCTTCCAGCCGCACTCTGGACCTGGGGTAGACTCAGCCTCTTAACAGAAGTGAATACCAGGAATCTTCCTGGGAGGTAAAGGGCAGCCGGCCGGCCGGCGCGTAAGACAGTCTCACCGCCATCTGTGAGCCAATTGTCTAGAAAAAAATGTGGAAGCCTCGACGTCTCACAACCCTGTGGACCTCCGCGACCTGTTACAGAGGTAGATTGACATTTTTACCTTATGTATTTTATATACAAGTTCTATTATATGGTCAAGGAAATGTAATCTTGTTACGGACTAATACATTAGGCAGGGGAAGCAAGTGTGATAACGTTCGTACTACCAACTGTTGAAGTATTCCCCTGAGTCTTTCAATGCACACTGTATATTTCACTCTTAAGACGCGTCCACATTACTCGTGCACGTGCTCGTGTGACTCGCTATGCTCGCGAGTAATGTGACGATATGACAAGTCACGAGACAAGCAAATTTAAAATTTTTAATTCAAAAACTATAGCCAATAAATTAAAATACGACTACAGCCTATACACACTACGAATAAATATACGGATCCTCACGCGCCGAAGCTTGGCGAGCAAATGAAGTAGTGTGGACGAAGATTTACGAGCACAAGTAAAAGCCAGACGAGTCTCCCGACGAGCACAAGCCTGGCGAGCACGAGCACGAGTAATGTGGACGCGCCTTTAGGAGTACTATAATTTGCTTCCGGAAGAATGAACAAACTGATTTTAATAATGTAAGCAGGTGTGCAGAACTGTAGATGCGGAAAAGGCCTTTTGGTCTGTAAAATTTCTTCCGGAACCTACAATGTAATTACTTATAAGGGTTATTTTACTGCAAAAATGACCGCTATTATGATCTTAGTGAAACTGAAATCACAATTGTCGTATGTTTTTATTATGAAAACAAACTCCATGACATTTATCATTGTTACATTGACCAATTGCCTGTCAGGAGTATCATTACAGTAACAGACATGTCATTACTCATAATTAGTGAAGAAATTTCAAATTCAGCAGTAATACCAATACAGTAATTATATATGTAGGTAAATAAATATTTTCTTCTTTTTTGACTTGCAGGATTTGAATCAATAAAATATTTATAAGGCTGTGATATCCGTTTCCGTATTGATAACTGTTGAAATAATAATTTCCCACGTAGGCAAATAATTGACTCGTTGCAGTAATCAAATGTTTGCGGAGTCTGTGATTAATATTAAGTTTTTGCGGTTTCCCCTATGTGACTATTAATTATGTACACAGAAGTCCATTATGTGCTATCATGCCAGGATATGAACTGTTTGCTTACTTGTACCCCTGAGTGGGTGTGGGTGGTTAGTCGATGTTCCGGAATATCGATACCTCAAACATCTGTAAAATTAAATAAATGACTTCTGTTTCCGAATTACAGAACCAGGAATCTTTACGTTAACACCTACGGTTATTAAAACCTTATGAATGAATGAATTATGGGTAAATTGATACGTGGGAATAAATGAAGAATTAAAAAAAATCGAAAAATTATATAGGTAATAAAGAGTACAATCTTCTGGGACATAATTCCGTATAATGCAATGAAAATCAAGTGATGTTTCGGAGGAACACATTGCCTCCATCTTCAGGGTCGAATAGGTAGAGCAAAATACCAGCGTGGAAGTAGGGTGGTGTGCTTCATGGTATCTTGCCCGGATGTTTTTACCCTGATGATTTCTGTTATATGCGTACTGACACCACACACTTTTTATAGGCATTCCGGCCATTAACAATTTCAGTGCTGTGTAAGATTTGAGGCTTTCACGGCGGTGACTATGAAGAAAGAAGTCTTCTGGGATTTGGCACCGTGTATATGTGGTGTTAACCGACGTTTCGGAGGAACGTATCGCCTCCATCTTCAGGGTAGAAGAAAATATATATATTTTTTTTCTTCTACCCTGAAGATGGAGGCGATACGTTCCTCCGAAACGTCGGTTAACACCACATATACACGGTGCCAAATCCCAGAAGACTGCTTTCTTCAATTTCAGTGCTGCTTGTAGTTTGTGGCAAAAATGCCTTATTCTTTCTCTACTTCAAAGGTAACATATTTTTCTTTTAAAAAGGTATGTAATTATTTTGGTTTTTCAAAAGAAGGCTATCGGTTTTAGATTTTAGCCGCATTCACTAAGTACTGAATTGTTGAGAGCTCTCCCAGACGATTGTTCTTAACGAGATATCTGGTTCTTACCACTGAAACGGTAAAATATGAATAAGATATTGGGTTGGACCACAGTAGCATTTGTTTTTGATAGAAATTCGACTTTATAGAAGGAAAAAGCCTATATCTTTATTGGTACTAAGAATAATTACGAGCCTATCTAATTGCCAGAGGTCTGAAACCGAGTATCCTACCACGGAGAGTGGCAGATGAGTTCTATGCCCACAGATTATCTTGAGATTTACATTTGCTGGCTATTTGTAGTTCCCAAAAATCTTTTATAATTTATAAATCGTGTAGACCAATGTCTGTGTGTCATGACACACGTGTTACTCCCACATCTCCATATATTCAAATCGGGTTGTAGCATTTGCATTTCGTTGTTGTAGATCTCGTGTAGGTCACAAATAAAAAAAGGAAATAGCCCAACACAGCCTGTCACAGTGGGCAGTGACGTCATGACAAACAGTTGGTACACGTCACACATGGGAGGGCAGAACTAGGCCTTTACCAGAAAATGTCAAGCTAAATAAACGAAGTGAAATTTTATTTTCAAAATGTAAATATAAAATATATCTCAGTG
Organism: Cryptotermes secundus; assembly: GCF_002891405.2. Taxonomy (NCBI): domain Eukaryota; kingdom Metazoa; phylum Arthropoda; class Insecta; order Blattodea; family Kalotermitidae; genus Cryptotermes; species Cryptotermes secundus. The sequence goes on along the minus strand of NW_019731220.1, from coordinate 821,620 downwards.
GGTTAGATTTTTTTACTTACCACCTCAGAGCCTCGGGTTCATTCTCCGAGAAATTACATATGCGATTCGCTAGCGTCGAAGTGACACTAACGCAGGTTTTTGCTCCGAGTTTCTTCGGTTTTCCCCTTCTAATTATTATTCCATCATTGCTCCATGCTTATCAATCACCGTCCCCACTGAGCTAATTGCATAACGGTAAGGCTGTAGACATGTACTAGGGATTTTCTCGGTTCGAATCCTGGTCAGAACACTGCTTAGTCTGATTGAGATTTTAAGTGGTCTTTGTCAGTCCATCCAGGCAAAAGAATAGAGATAGTACCTAGAGTAGGCACGACCGCTTCCTTCCAAATCCTTTCCAGTTCATCATTCATCGATCATATTACCATTCGAAGCTGAATATTCTACTGATATTGTGGCTCAATAAGCCGTAAACCGTGGTAGCCCTGATCAGGCAGCACATTATCACATCATCGGCCATTAAGTTGAGGGCTTCATCTCTGAGCGGTTGGCTGGCTACACAGTAAAGACGTAATGTTTTATTTTATAAATACAAAGACAAATGTGTCTGTGTTCTGTGTCTGTCACTAGTTCATAACTTGTACTCTTCGCCAAATATAATTAGAATGAAATGAGCAGGGCATGTAGCAGGCATATAGAGGAAAGAGGAAGGCATATAGAATTTTGTGGGAGAGCCATAAGGAAAGAGTCCGCTAGGAAGAAGTTTACGTAGGTGGGAGTATAATGTTGAAATGGGTTTTTGAGACGAAGTCTTCTAGCTATTTCGTCTTCAATCACCCTGGAACCTCGGAACTAAAAATTCTTCTGCACTCACTCCTCCAGCTTACGGCTGACTCGTAACTGCCTTTGAACTAACTCTGTCACTGCATTCACTTCTCTTATATGTACTATGCAGAGACCCCACGGAAAACGCCGTCTCTTTTGTTGATGACGTCACCAAGTGTGTTTACCGGGCCGCTGCTTAGAAACTGGTTCTATAACCCCGTTGTTCCACCGCTGTTCAGCCCGGACGACATAGAAAACACAGACTCATCTATTGTTGCGTGCTGGACCGTCTTTACAGATCTGTTACTTGGCAACGTGTTGATCAAATCCGTTACATTACTATTCGGTGTCAAAACAGAGAAGACTACAATATGGTAAAAGGTTCTTGTTTTAGCCCATCTTACTAAACAGAAGTTACCAAAGCACGCCTAATTTTCATACCTGTTCTACTAGTAATAAAGTAGGCCATGACGACGCTATATTCAGTGTTTTTATTATCATATTATCTTTATTGCTGTGCGGGTAACGGTGTGTAATAAAGTGAGTCTTTCGCGACACGCGCTGTTTTAATTTGATTTACTCAGATCTCTTTAACAGGTGTAGCAGACAAATTCAAATATGTGAAGCCAAGCGGGCCATTTCATGCTAATATAGGAACAGATTGCATCCATTGACACCTGTCAGCGTACACTGGAAACTCGTACACGTGTTCAAGTAGCATATTAAAAGCAATGTGATTGTGCGTGCGTGTGGAAGAGGCGGGTTTGAGGGCGGGAGTACTGTAAGCGCGCAGCCCTCCTGTCCCTAGTTCGCAACCTGCGTGAAGCTTAGTTAATATAACGACGGTGTCTCAACTGCATAGGTTAGGTCTGTGTGTTTGTAAGGGATGACACTGAATAAAGAATTTTAAAGCATTTGGAAGGAGGCAGTCAAGAGGTTATACGCTTTTTGAAACATTAAANCCACATATACACGGTGCCAAATCCCAGAAGACTGCTTTCTTCATTAAACAAGTTGCTGCCGGGTACATGAAGGATATTTTCGGAATATCTGTTTATGTTTCCGTTTATTAACTACATTTCCATAAATCATAGATTATAGAGCTTTTAATACGAGGGTGAATGTGGTAAAGAATTGTAAGGGTTGTGATACTAAGCAGTCGTAGTCTGTGTTAATGTATTGCTTGGGAAGTTTTCAACTACTAAAAAAAATATAAAAAAATTACTGATGGTAACTTGCAGAGAATCGAACCCAGTAGCTCCAGAGTACAAGGTAACAATTTTGTTCACTCGTCGAGACGTTTGATTCGTTGTTCCAGGCAGAAGAAATGACATAAGTGATGTTGAAATTAAAAGAATAAATAAATAATTAATGATAAAGAACAGGGCACAGTCACGGAACAATGACAGGATGAAGAAGCAGAAACAAGTAATGAATTGTCTGAACAGAATAGGAAGGCAGAAAGAAAATTAGTACCAACAGATTGTTAAGAATGACAACAGATAGACTCCCAAAGATATTATTAAAGTATAAACCCAGACGACACTGGACATGTGGCTTGAAGTCGGAAACAGTCCACTGGCCTATACCGTTGAAGAAGAAGAAGAAGAAGGTACACTTCATTGCACTGGTGTGAAACTTGGCCTGTCACATTAAAGGAAGAACGTAAAGAAGGTAAAGCTATCACTGTAACAGGCCGTGAAGGCCCGTAGGGTTGTGAGATGTCGAGGCTCCCACATTTTCCAGTCAGCCCACAGGTGGCGGTGAGGTTGTCATCCTTATGCGCCAGCCGCCCTTTAGTCCCCAGGAAGATTTCTGGTTAGAGGCTGAGTCGACCCCAGGGCCATAGTGCGGCTGGAAGGAATTGGAGCTTCAGAATGTGTACTCCTCTCTAGTATCATAACAAGTATGATGGTATTGGCGGGAAACCTAAAGGAAAGAGTCACTTTGGAAGACCTAATAATAGACGGGCGGATAATATTAAAAGGGACCTTAAGGATATAGGTTTGATAGACGTGGATTGGATTCGTCTGACTACGGATAGGTACCTATTCCAAGTTGTTGTGAATGGTAATGGACCTTCAGGATCCAGAGGAGGCGGGGAATTTCTTGTGTGACTAAGCAACAGTCAAATTCCCGAGAATTCTTCTCCGTTCAGTTACTTGGAAAAAATGAATATAACTGTACGTTAACTAAACTAACTCTTAACTAACGCCACAGAGCTGAGTTGCTGAGAAGCCGTCAGTCGCTCAGCTACTCAAGAAATTCCCCAAATTTTATGGAACCCAAATATGCAGTACCGTGTTCACAAGAGCTCTTCACCGGTCCCTATCCTGAGCCAGATTAATCCAGTCTATACCATCCCACCTAACTCTCTAAGATCCATTTCAATATTATCCTCCTCCCTTATGTGTAAGTATTCCTGATGGAATCTTCCCTTTGGTTTTCCCACCAAAATCCAATATGCATTTCTCTTCTTCCTATGCGTGTTACATGCTCTGCCCATCTCATCGTCCTTGACATCGTAATTCTAATTATACTACGCAAAGAATACGAAGTGTGAATCTCCCTTTTACGCAGTTTCCTTCAGCCTCCTATCACTTCGTCTCTCTTTGGTCCAAATATTCTCCTCAACACCCTGTTCTCAAACACCCTCAGACTATGTTCCTCCCTCAGGGCGATGACACACGGAGCGGTTTTCTCCGACTCGACCGCAGCCTTGTGACAAAATACACGATGCTGCACGTCGATTCGAATGCCGATTGCGACATGAGGTGTGGGAGGTAGCAGCGCACAGATGGACCTTCACGAGGAACGTATATACTTCTGTCATTGGTTTGCCTACGGTGCGGGAGGTAGCAGTGCGCAGACGGACATTCACGAGAAACGTATATACTTCTGTCACTGGTTTGCCTACGGTGCGGGAGGTAGCAGTGCACAGACGGACCTTCACGAGGAACGTATATACTTCTGTCACTGGTTTGGTTACGCTGGAGGCAGAGAAGGAAACATCGGAGAATACGGATTCACCCAACTGTGAGAGATAGGACTTCAAAACGTCTATTTTACACTTTATTTAATCAAGCACAACAAGATGAAGATAAATTTTATAATTTCGTTCGTATGTCGAGCGAATCTTTCGATGAACTGTTGCTGCTCGGGCATGGACCTCAATCCTACTCTCCAGCATTGTCAGGAAAAAGTGGAATGAAATAGAAAACTGTCAGTAAATGTTTGTATGCTTTTCGTACTGTATGTAAACAGTGTTAAATATTTAATAATAAAGATCTTCATTCCATTACATATACATATTTTAATTTATATGAGATCTAATACAGGAATACTTACCATTGATTCATTCGCCGCGTCAGAAACTGCTGAGAATGTATTCAATCTGTGGTGCAAGAGCGCGCACGAAGTCTTAAAACCGCTCGCTGCACCGCCTGCAGACGACAGGCCGAGTCGGCAAATCTGCCGCCTGTCGGTGAGCACCGCCTTGTCAGTCTTATCCCATCTGATGCAACAGAACTACGCGCCGAGTCGGCGAAAACCGCTCCGTGTGTCATGGCCCTTACGCTAGTGACACACACGGCGGATTTTTCCGTGGCGGAGAGTTTACCGTCGCCGCCGTTCCAACAGTAGCCCACTGAAGTAAATTAGAGCTTATACATTAGACGGAAAAAAAAAAACAATCGGCCAATTTGCCGTCAACGGTAGCTGTGCTGCCGTCGGGTGCCACTGTACGCTGACGGAAGTTTTACCGTCGGGGTCTTTAAAAAACAGAAACCTTCAAGTACTGGCGTACGTGACTAAATGTACCTTGCAACAATAGGGCTCAGTCGCTCACGCAGTGCTAGCCGATCACATGTTAGCAACCCCCGTTGCTAGCCTGTGAAATAAATGTATAAGTAAAATCTTTATTTTATTTTACTTTTTAATTTTCGTTATTTTACTCAATGTGATTTAATAATTTTCAACATATAAATTTAAAAGTTATTTTGCTTACCTCAGTGTTATTGCCAGCATTTCTACAGGCTGAATACAATTCCTCATTTTGGTATTTTTGCGCTGAATGGTATCTTTCAACCGGCCATGCAGTCCATCAAAGGAAGTCATCGACATTCTGAAGTAATTGAAGAATTTCGTTTCATCCTGCCTCAATTCTTCAAACAACGTGTAGAAAGCTCCAACTTCCTCTCTTCTTTCATTTATTTGATGAACCCAAATTAGTCGATTTTTTCTTCTCCTTTTCATTCGACGACGGATTAACAATAACGCTAGAAGTTGCTTTCTGTTCATTTCAACCTACACTAATTTGAATAACACGTGATGAATAACACAACTAATGCGTTATGATCTGAAGATGAAACTACACTGCCTATACCTACCAGCTTACTCGTACGACGGTGACGGAAAATTTTCCGCCCTGTGTGTAAACTCTCGATTTCTTTGAGCGGCGACGGTAAGCTCTCCGCCACGGAAAAATCCGCCGTGTGTGTCACTAGCGTTAACGTCAGAGAACAGGAGCTATTCATTCGTAGTATAAAATCATACGGTCTGTTTTAACGTGTGTCCAACATGAATGTTGTCAGAAGACACTTAGGCAGGTAACATGAGCGATGCTCTAACTTTGACCCCGTAACCCAATGGCCTTGACAACAAGGCGCATAGCAACAGCAAGGGAATCGAACGCGATACAGCTAGCTACTGGGCGGCAGGGCATCCCATGTGACCGCCTGACAGCAGTCCATCAGTGGGATGGGCCCCTCCCAGTAACAGTATTACTGTACTAATACAGGGAAACTTAGTAGCTGAGTCGGATAAGCTGATTGTCCGCGTTTTCTATCGGAAATCATTCGCTTACTTCAGTCCTTAATGGATCCCCAAGAGTCTGCGTTTTCCGTATAAACTTATTTAACTGACTTCATTCATCAGATTCCTGCTTGAGAAACTAAGCGTACCCCAGTTATTCCAGACTTCCCCTCCATTAATGCAACCTGAAGGTTCATTACAGTATTTACCTTCCACTGGGATGTTTTTGCCATTTTAATCCAATATAACTCAATAGGCCCCATGTGGAGGCGGGTTAGAATACCTGCACCGTAGCCCTGCGAGCCGTAGAAGGCGACGGAAAGTGAACCCGGTGCCTGGGGGTATAACTGGGTCACTCTGTCGCTGGTGGACATAAATACAGGGACCTGGTCCTCGAGGTTGGGACTTGGACGCAGGGCTGACGGCCATGCTGAATGAAATGAAGTGCTGTTGCGAAATCCAAGGCCGTGAAAACAGATAAAACCTGGCAGAATCTTCTAAGGAAGGCTATGGCTAAAAAAGGGGCCGTCTTGCCAATGATGATGATGATGATGACGATAATAATAATAATAATTCATCAAGTACAGCGACTAGACTACAGGCTGGATCGCCGAGGAATCAGGGTTCGATTTCCGGGAGAAACAAGAGATTTTTCTCTACTCCACAGCGTCCAGACCGGCTCTGGGGCCCACGCAGCCTCCTATCCAATGGGTACAGGGGGCTCTTTCGTAGGAAGTGAAGCAGCAGGTCCTGAACCTGACCACTCACCTCCATCTAATGCCGAGGTAAAAAATACGTGGAGCTATACCTCCACTTTTCCATACACCTTTATGGCTTGGTGCATGACTAATTAGGCCCGGGGATACTATACAGAATGATCAAGTCAAGGAGGATGAGGTGGGCAGGGCATGTTGCACGAATGGAGGAGACGAGGAATGCGTATAGGATATTGGTGGGAAAGGCAGAAGGAAACAGACCACTGGGAAGACCAAGGCGTAGATGGGTGAATAATATTGAAATGGATCCATCCCTTAGCCCGTTGCCATCCTGGCTCCCAGTGGGTGTAGCGCCATTGAGTTAACCAAGAAAACAGTAAAGAGTCACTGAGATATCTTTAACGGTAAGTATACTCAGTGTGTACGTGTATCTGTCCACTTGTTTAACCTGAGTGGACTACTTCACTTGGCGGCTATGTTTACAGCATGACGCGTGGTTATGGCTCTGCAGGGCGCTGTGTGTGTGTGTGTAGCTACACATCACACACACAAGTTTACATGGGGGCTGTGTTTCGAAGTTTTAACAATTCTTCCCCATTCTGACCTGTGCATTATCCTCTAGCTGTTAGAATTCCTGCTTCATATTCTCGATGCCACCCGATCGCTTTCGGGTCAGAGTTTAACTCTGTAAAGTGTAGTGGTTACTATCTTTACCAACTCGTTGGACTTTGCGAAAACTATCCATTTTACTAAGAGAGTACCTCTGTGTTTTATGAATCTCACCTTGAACAGCGATTATTTCCCTAATCAGCGTTAACCGGTTGAACTTTGTGGCTGAAAAGTAATACCCTGTGTATGTTTCCTGTGAGGTACGATCTGAACTTTTATGTTAATTCAGAAGAAATTCGTACTGCAAAGGATAAATTAGTTATGATCTTCGAGTGCAGGTAAATAATGGGACAATAGAGTTTAATTTAAAGCAGATCACTAATATTTCCATTTCATGTCACCAATTCACCATTCTTTATTAATCTGGGAAGCTGAGGTGTAACCTCACGTGCCTATGCGGTCCACTGCTGAAACATCACTGACTCCAGCAGTCGGTCGTACGGAGTGTACTTGGGTGGTCATCGCTTGATATATGACCTCTGTCCCTCAATCTACGGTATATGACCCCCTGCGGGCCGGAGCGATGACAGACACGCCCCCAAACACACATCATGCATCATGCAGTGGGTACACAGGAAAGATTAAACAAAATTCGCAATTCTGTTTGATTGGCCACTGTTAATCTGATGACGTACCATTACATTCCGACAATATGGCAACACTGGGAAGGGAAAGAGGGGGCAATATGACACTAGTGCATTAACAAGGTTCGTTTGTTTACAGGAAATATTTGCCCCGCATCTTAAAAGCAACTAATATGCGCGCGAACCACCGTGTATTCAACTTTATGTTTTTACGATGAAATTACCTTTGGCCTGTCCCTAAATACTCACAAGTAATGAAGACGGGGTTTGGATACGGTTTTTTTATTTCATCTTTAGGATGGGACATGAGTCCATTTGGTACGCCGGCCACTAGTGGGCGTATTATTACCAGTCCCGGATGATAGATGAGTGATGAACGTGACTTAGCAGAGGAAACCGAAGTGCTCGGAGAAAACCAGCTCCAGTATCATTTCGTTCACCACAAATCCCACATAATCTGACCTGTGATCGAACCCGACCGCCGCGTTCGGAAGCCGGCAACTAACCTTCTAAGCTACAGCACGATCTTAGTGCACGGTTTCGTGACATGCTGGATGTTTTGAATAGGAGAGAGTTGCTGGCAGTATAATTATCATCTTGTTTAGTATCTGGTAAAACTTGGGACAAAAATCATTTTGAGGAAAGATTGTAATAAAATTGTTAATTTATTGCCGTAACCAAAAGGTATTTCGAGGTTTCTAGCAATAGAAGTTAGTATGAGACAACGAACAGAGAGAGAAAGAAAGGAAGAAGAATATAAAAGGAGGTTGAATATGAAAGGAAGTAGGAAATGGAAGGACAAGGAAAGATGGGAAAAGAGAGGGAAGATAGAGAATGAAATGAAGACAGAACAGTAAATGGTATTAGCAGTGGAGAGATGGAACAGAAAAGACAAAGTGGAGAGGAAATAGGGATGGAAAGAAGGAAGAAAAGGGACAGTAGGAGAAGGAAGCAAAAGAAGAAAAAGTTAATAGGAAACAAAGAAGAATGGAAGGAACTAAATTGGAAAGAAATGAAAGAAGAAAGAAGGCAGGAAATTAAATAATACGCTAGTGAGACTAGAGGTGTGTGTGACTTCAATTTTACTTAGTAAATGCGACAGTAGGAGAAGGAAGCAAAAGAAGAAAAAGTTAATAGGAAACAAAGAAGAATGGAAGGAACTAAATTGGAAAGAAATGAAAGAAGAAAGAAGGCAGGAAATTAAATAATACGCTAGTGAGACTAGAGGTGTGTGTGACTTCAATTTTACTTAGTAAATGCGCTGTTTGGAATTAGTTTGGTTATCCTACATGTAGTCTCAATGTCAAGAATGGCGGAGCTGTGCCTCCATTCCCCACACGTCTTCATGGCGTGGTGATGAATCGATTTTGCACAGGGATAACTTTATCTGCATCTGTATGTTATATATGTTCCTACTTACAGAATTCAAAGTGTCCGTTGAATTAAGAAGAATAGATGAAGCTCTCATATTCCTCTACATCCTGTGACAAGCATGAGGCAATGGGTTATCAAGTTCTGAACCCACCACTAGTGGCCTTAGACGTCCCGCTTCATACCGTATTTACGCATGTATAGGCCGCAGCACAATTTTCAGACAGAAATTATAGAAAAAATAATTTCCTCGATCTTTGAACACCCTGTATTACTAATTATGAATATAATTTTTTTTAAATGAAGTGTGATTTCGAATATTTCGAATATAAGCCGCACCTCAGTTTTCCTCTTGAATTTTTGGCAACAAATGTGCGGCCTATACATGCGTAAATACGGTAATTCATCGCGAAGAAACATTATAACCTCACTTTCAGCCAAGCAATATAACCTCGGCACGGGCGTGTCCATCTTGTAGCTTCCGTTCCTGCGTGGAGGCGCCACACTCCGGACCGGATGTGACAAGTGACAGCGTAGGAACTACATCATAAGCGTCAGCACAAAGAGAAAGGAAAAATGGAGAAAAACTTTGCCCTTTTTTTTTTTATTGTTTATCAATATACTTTACTCTCTCCAGTTCTTTGTGTAGTTCAGGAAGTCTGCACGGGCTTGTACTTATCACGCCATCCCTCTGCGCCTCGCAGGACGGACAGACGGACATTCCGTGACAAAGAATAAAGACGCGACCAAGCGATGTAAAAACTCGGGCTTCCTGGCGTGGAGCGAGATAAAACCCATTCTGTGTTAATACCCAACGCCTGTCACACAGTCTGGAAGGCTGGACTCTGCTGGATACAGCGGTGTCTCCCCTCTTCTTTGTTTGCGTAACTTCTTCCTAAGATAGAAGAATTGGCAGAAGAACGGAGATTACTTAATGAGTACCTTCACAACGTGTACCCTTCTCTCGGTACGCTTAGAGCAGTGTTTTCTGAGCAGGTGTGACGCAAGCTTTTCCGTTGAACATAAAAATTATTACGTAGAACAAAAATACACATCCACGCTCACTCACTCATGGAGCTGAGCCCTTCTTGAGAAGCCACCAATTTTGCAGGTACTCAAGAACTTGCCAGCATTTTGTGGAACCTGAAGGTTCATTCCCTTGTTCACACGAGGCCTCCACTGGTTCCTATACTGAACCAGATCAATCCAATCCATACCATCTCATCTGATCTCTCTAAGATCCATTTTAATATTGTCCACCCACCTGCGCCTTGGTCTTCTCAGTGGTCTCTTTCCTTCTGGATTTCCCACAAATATCCTATATGCATTCCTCTTCTCCCCGTTCGTGCTATATATCCTGCCCATCTCATCCTCCTGACTTGATCATTCTAATTGTGCTTGGCAAAGAGTACAATTTATGAAGCTCCTCATTATGTAGTTTTCTCCTACCTCCCGTCACTTCATCTCACTTCGATCCAAATATTCTCCTCATCACCCTGTTCTCAAACACCATCAATCTATGTTCCTTCCTGAATGTCAGAAACCGAGTCTCACCCATACAGACCCACATGCAAAATTATATTCTTTTATGTTCTAATTTTTACGTTTTTAGACAGCAGACGAGAAGACGAAAGTTTCTGAACTGAATGGTAGCAAGCATTACCCGAATTCAATCTCCTCTTAACTTCCTACTGAATCAAATTTTGGTTTGTTATATTCTTTCCCAAAAAATCTGAACAGTGCCAAATTTTCAAAACATCTGTTACCTCTCTTTATGTCATGATTTCTCCCTGCATTCTTCTGACGAGACAGTAACATGTACTTAGTTTTCTCTGTGCTTACTTCTAGACAAACCTCCTTATTGGCGTCAATTCAATTTTACCTATACTGACTTTACTATACCTTTCGTTTAAACACATTTTAATCAGTTTAACTAGTTCCATGGGTACCCTATGCTATATGTGAATATTGTACAATACTTCCCTCCTAACTGAATCATAGGCTTTCTTGAAGTCTACGAAAAGCTGATGTACTGTCCAAAGTTGCGAACCTAGTTGAGATTTCAACACGATACTGCTCTTTACCCACTACCTCGTTTAATTTCTTGAGATCGAACCTCTCCATATGAACACTGTGCATTGTTTGTTTACTCACTACCAGTCTTTCCCTAAATTTTGCCATCACCAGATAGTGGTCAATATCATAGTCTGCTGCCCTGAATGATCGGACATCAAGTATACTTGAGTTCCGTCTCCCGTCTATCAAAATATGGTCAATATGGTTGTGCGTCTTTCCATCAGGAGATGTCCAAGTAAATTTGTGAGTGTTACGATGTGTGAGAACATCTTTAGCTTTAATTAGCCATTGACATTAATGTACATGTCAAAAAATGTATCGACTTCAAACACGGGTTTTAGTTTATAAGAAAAATCTGAAAATGAATTAACCGTGTAAGAAAGAGATTTAACAGCGTTTCGGAAGCTGTATCTGCTTCTGTCTTCAAGTGAAATCATATGGAGGCAGCTACACCAAAGCGGCAAGCACTAGATCCAAGCACTACTTGATTACTTTTTGCTTAGTATTCAATTCGACCCTGATGATGGAGGCAGTATACTTTCCGCAAACGTCGGCGACCATTTCTCATATGACACTGCGCCACATTTCAGAATGCATTACCGTCGGCAGTCACTGGTGTGAGAACCTAAAATTCAATCTGTACGCCCCCTGATTCGCTACCAAATTTTGAGGCCGAACCAGGAGTCAACTTCCATACCAGCCACACAGAACCCTGTCTTACATCCATCCATTCTACGAACTATTTACGTCATATCTCGTGTAGGCAACCTTATGGAAGAAAATTCCCGCGTGTGTTTGAATTTCCCACCGGCTTTTGAATATCGGAATTATATTGAAAATAAAGTCCAGTAACTTTCGCCACGGTCGCCATCGCTAAATGATGACGCAATCTCGATTACATGTAGCATATTATGTGTATCCCCTTACAGTTTCGCAACACACGCAACATGAGGTGTTGTGTAATGCATATACACAGCTCCATGTTGAGGCTTAAATTGCATTGCATTCAGATATCAGAGAATGGGCCTCTGCTGCTCAGAGACTGGGGGAAGGCTGTTTGGACGTTGGGAAGGGAGAAATGTTTGTCTCAACCTGACCATTCAGCCTCTGGCCAATAACGGGCTATCCCTGCTCCTGTTTCAATCAGTTTTAATATTTCGTAACATTCTGTCACGTATATGAGCGACTATAGACATATCGTAACAACGAGTAACTATAGTGCTATCGGCAGTTCACTACAACACGTACGAAGTCTTCTCAGTCTGTTGTGTCTTCACCGGTTGTTGTCTGGTAACGGCTTCCAGCAAAGTAGATCCCTCAACTTCCATGTTCACGTCCTGACTGACAAATATCTCACAACTAAATTTTAGACTTGTTCTGCTTATAACACCTCGGCACGAACCGCATAGAAAACGTCGTTTCCAACAGTTCTTCTATTGTTGGGTCACGCAGCTGACGCATGGACCGCTTAGAGTACAACGCTTCCCATTTTTTTATTGCTACTGGGTTGGGACAAAGTCCCTTGTACTGCGGCCACTTCTGGCCTATTGTACCAGCCCCAGATGATAGGTAAGGGTGATTGTGGAGCAATTGGTGGAATGAAGATTGGCAGGGGAAACCGAAGTACTCGGAGAAAACCTGCCCCAGCGCCACTTTGTCCACCACAAATCCCACTTGACCAGACCGGGGATCGAACCCGGGCCGCCGCGATGGGAAGCCAGCGACTAACCGCTTGAGCTATGGCGCGGCCTCGCTTCCCAGTTAGTCCATTGGTACGTGTTTGGAATCTGTTGCCTAGCGACGGGCATTGTTTACAGAGTCATTACTTAGCAACGGGTCTACATGCTACAGTACCTGGATTTACTGCAACTGAGCCATCTACGGAGAACTGCTAGAACTAACTCTGGAACGCAGTCTTTGAGAGCACATATCACTTCTTCCATAAAATTGCCTATTCGGCGTATGACACACAATCAGAAATGTTTGATACTTGTACACAGTAAGTACCTAATTACGCGGAGAATTTATCGTTGTTTATTTAACGACGCTGTCAGCACCTCGCACGCATTTTAGATAATATGAATACTTACAGAGTTGTGTTAGGAAAACCCGAAGGAAAGGGACCACTTGAAAGACTCAGGAGTAAATGGGAGGTGTGGTTTGGATTTATATGCGTCAGTATGCGGACTAATGGCGGGCTCTCGTGAACACAATAATGAAGCTTTGGGTTTCATAAAATGCTGAACATTTATTGACTAGCTGAGCAACTGTTAGCTTCTGAAGATGGACTCTTCTGCATGGAGCTAGTATTTCAAAGGACGTAGTGTGAGATGATTGGAGGGTAATGGACAGTGTTCCAAACTGTCAGTCACACAAAATGCTGCAGAAACCTTGGGACTTATCTTGTAAAAGTTTCGTATTGGTGTTGAAGCTGTTATAATTGTATTTCTTTAACAAGAACAAGTGTCTTCATTTCCTTGTGAAGTTGGCAGTCCTCTCGGAAATCCGTCCAAGGCTGACTCAGGTTCTAATGAATTGCGCGATCACGAAGCCAGGCACGGTCTACCTGATTCTGCGGCATCCATATTCTTTGCATTGTTCCACTGTCAAGGCGAAGCATGTGCCGAATTGTGTCTCGCTAAATATTTGCATACTCGTGTCCGTAAATACAGCGTTCACCATTAAATCAACTAGACCCAAAGCTGTTACATGCTTCGTGTACACGATTTTCCATAACAAAAAACGCATAAACATTTGTAGCTACAGCTGTGTCTCTTTTGGACAATGGACCAAGTGGCCGGACGCACATATACAGAAATATTACCGAAAAATACATAACATAGCATATAAATATCTCTCCGATTACTTAACACTTTAAAGTACCAACTACTTCAGCATTAAGAATGATTATCAGAGTAAGCTGTCCCTGTAACAGGCCATGGAGGCCCACAGGGTTGTGACACGTCGAGGCTCCAATATTATCTAGACAATCGGCTCACAGATGGCGGTAAGGTTGTCATCCTTAGGCGCCGGCCGTCCTTTACCTCCAGGAAGATTCCTGGTACTCATTTCTGTTAGAGGCTCATTCGACCCCAGGGCCATATTGCGGCTGGAAGCATTAGGTCAATTGAAACCCCTAGTGGCCTCATCGGGACGCGAACCCGCGACATCCCGGCATATAGCATAGGGCCTCAAGCAACTACGCTACCGCGTGCCCCTTGTAGCAACAGTTTTTTTTTCTGAATATGCCTGTTGCGGACCAGAGTGAACTATGTTTCAGGACTTGCCCTATGTGATGGCTGTCCATTCTGTGTGTGTTCGTACGTATGTGTGTGTAATATACTCAGATGTCTGACTACCAGTCTATCTATCTATTGTCACGTGTATACTCGTTGCTAGGCAACGACTTGGTAAACACATCCCCGCGCAAACCAACGCGCGCAAGAATAGGACGTCTGTTCCTAGGCAACAGATGAATAAACACACCTCGTTAACAGAAGATACTGTGTTTTCCGTGGGATCCGTGCAAAGTGGTTATAAGGAAGTGTTCGGCAGCTTACAGCAGGAAGCCCGTGTGGAGGCAGGATCGAATACCTCCACCGTGACCCTGTGAGCCGTAGGAGACGACGAAAAGGAAAGTCTCAAATGTGAGACAGTAAAATATGGTCGCAAGTCCCAAGGGACTAGGACCTGAGAAACACTGCGCTGGCAAGGACCAGCAGCATATGCAAAAGACAGACCAATCCTCTCGTCAGAGAGGGCACCCCACAGAAACAAGACGGTAACAGTCGAGGAGCAATAAATATCTGGTCATGAGCCCCCGGAGGGTGCTCGATACCAAGACTTACTGACTGGCTGACCGTCAGTCGCAATGTGACTTGGACTTGGATTTAGAGCAGGACAGAACAGGAGCAGTCGAGTGAGTGGCCAAGTCGAGAGTGAAGAGTCCAGTTTCGAGTTTCGGGATATGAGCTTGGAATTGAATTGAGTCGAGTCATCGGAATTGGCAGTTGCAAAATAATGTCAAGAAAGGAATTAGTTTATGAAAAGAAGATTTCATGTGTGATTTGAAGTGACAGTGAGACTGTTATTAATCCGTTGCCAGGATACGACTAGTGAAGACTGAAAATCCTAGTGCGTGTGAAACCGCGAACTCTAAAGCGTGCAGATGAGCGGTGGCGCTGCATTGCCTGTAGTTCCGAGGATTGTGACTGAGGGGTCAGTAAATCCAATCATCCAATCCAGAGCCCGTCTTATAAGTCACGTGCAGTCCCCTAACACGTGACAATATTCATCCATCCGTCTGCATATATCTGTGTTTACTTTTATGAATATGTGTTTATATGGGTGTATACATAAGCGTATATATGCATGTCCGTATATGTACGAGTATATACTACGTTTCAGGCTAACGTGTCCCTCAAAAGGAGAAACAAAATACACTACAAAATTTGTTAGGAAGATGGAATACGTGGCTAAATGAAAGTTAGACGTAGATTGAACGATAATATTAAAATGGATGTAATAGAAATAGATTCTGGCCTATGATAACATCCAGTGGCTGACTGCGTTGCTAGCGGTGGTGAAAGTCGGGAGCTCTTATATGCCTGTCAGTCTGCTAGGAGTGCATATGTTAAACAAACTAAACCAAAAACAAACACTGCATGATTAGCAGTTGACAGTGACTTGTGTCGCATGATATAATATTGATCTTCCTGTTAGATCAGTCAACGTATTTCTAATTTACCCTCAGGACATGTCGCAGTGAAAGGATAGGGTTGGTCGTGAGGGCGGATTCACTTTATCCGACTCACTTTCACGCCTCACTTTGTCTCCGTGTCACTGACATGGAAACCCTTTCGGAAGCCACTCAACTGGTAGCGGCATCTATCAAACGGCACTTGCAACACATCAGACGCTGGCGGCATCTGTCAAACAATTCCCGTACCACTTCATATCATCCGCAGCTGATAACAGTGTCACTACGCAAATAGCTACAAGAAACAGACATTATGGATATTTTACGCGCAAGCCGTTACTCTCAACACAGAGACGTTCGTTCTTACAAGCGTCTTACACGTTTTGTAAACCCGTACCGTTTAGATTACGCTGCCATGTCAATTGCGTCACCATAAGACGTATGCCTTGACCGTAACAATACCAGCTTCTGCAATACGTACGTCACTTTAACAGTGAGTTCTGTACTGAAAGACACTACGGCAAACAGTTGGGCCCCAAAACAGAGATTACAGGTAGCTCACATGATGTGACCGGGGATTTAACCCGAGGCTTCGCGGGTAGAACCGCCTGAGCTATAACAGAAGCCACAAACGTTAATATTGATGTGTATATTTATTAAGAAATTAATAATTAATAACTATAATCTCACATGTGGGGAAAGAAGAAGTTAAAATACGAAGGCTACACGCCATGACGCGTAATAAATGGATTAAACATGGTGGGTAGAGGCAAGATGTTTTTACTACTTTTCCCGCTGCGCCTTCCTTATTTTTTCATATTATAAATCCACCCTTCACTTTTTCACCCCTTTCACAAAGGGCCCTTTTTGTTAAATAATAATTCCTTGATAATTAGTAACGCTTGGAGCTAATCTCTCCTACTCATCTCCAGTGCGACTTCAGTCAGGATGGAGGGGACGAATTAAAAGAGGAGGAGGGGGGTGTATTTTCACTCGAGGAAACCCATCAGCCCCTTCAGCTCCTTCATCAGATTCTTATATTAGAGACACGCAGGAAGCCATATTGTTACACGTGGCTTCACACTTGTTTCAATGGTTAAGGCGATGGACATGTTCTCAGAGGTACTTGATTCAAGCCTTGGATGAACTTACGGAGTTGTTTCCCTAAAACTCCGCTTCCATCCCAATTGTTTCCACTTCTTCTTGCTCCATAATTAATCTCAGTCTTAAATAATAAGCTATGTGCCTTGTAAAACGTTCAATAATGCGCACACCAGGTAAATGTTTAAATTTCAAGATTTTATTCAACAAACACGGTACGATGGTGACACTTGGCACTCACTTCTGACCAGACCTCGACTCTCGATTCATTTACAGAGTAACATGACTGTAGTTATTCTTGGTTTTGTTCAGTAGCTCCAGGATTTTATGCACCGGAATTGTGATCTGGTTGCTGGCTGGACTGCCTGGGAATCGAAGTTCGATTTCTGATAGAGATTAAGATTTTTCTTTCCTTCGCAACATTCGGACTAAGCCCTTCAAATTTCAGTAGTTACTCTATGTACCACCCGCTTTAACATACCAAAACTCTGCATTCTGCCCACATAGTGCATTTGTGTGCTCCGTATTGTTCTCACAATAAACAGTGATTCTTCTCCAAACAGCATTAACCGGTTTGGCTTTGTAGAGGAAACGTAATGTGTTTCATGATTTTTATATAGTTAGAAGATATCCAGTCTTTAAAGGGTTAATTTCAAGACATCAGTTTAAATATTTATCATGGCTTTTTCATGGTTGCGTCGTCGAAAATTGTGTATGACACCACCTTAAAAAATTGGTCAAAAGTACTGTGCAAAAAAAGAAGACGGTGAAGTCTGCACTGCGAAGATGGGTGTGTCTCTTATGCCCTTTCGTCAAGTGTACGTTTCGCACATATACCATGTTACTGAAAATTCTTCCTTTTGCACTACACACATATTCTCTGTCATTACAGGCTTTGCAAAGCAGATCGCACCTCACAGGAAACACGTTCCCTCTCCGCTACAAAGCCCAACCGGTTAATGCTGTTTGGGGAAACAGTCGCTGTTTATTGTGAGAACCATACGGAACACACACATATATATATAAACTCAGTCCGTACCTCACAGGAAATACATCACGTCTCTGCTACAAAGCCCAGCCGGTTAATTATGTTTAGGGAAACAGTCGCTGCTTATTGTGAGAACCATACGGAACACACACATATATATATAAACTCAGTCCGTACCTCACAGGAAATACATCACGTCTCTGCTACAAAGCCCAGCCGGTTAATTATGTTTAGGGAAACAGTCGCTGCTTATTGTGAGAACCATACGGAACACACAGAAACACTGCGTAGTTCTAGAATACTAAAGCAGGTGTCATATATAATATAGTATAGTAGAGTAAAAATTCGAGAATGTGCTGCGTAGCCAGGGCTATCACACACCTCAGGGGATTTGTGATAGATGAGTATTGAGCAATGGTGGAATGAACATAGCAGAGGCAACGCGAATAAACGCGGAGAGAAACGTACTGCAATGTCACCTTACTCACTATGAAGACCCCATGAAATCACCGAGCACTGAACCCGTGGAACAGTGGTGAGAAACCAACGTCTAATCGCCTGAACTACGCCTTGGCTTTCCTACGGGATTATTTAACAGAATTCCCGAGGTTTCCTTATATTTCCTAACCACCACATGCTGGACGGGAATATCACATTTCCCCTTCGTGTGATTACCGCTGACTTGTGGGGGTCGATCTGCTTATCCGTCGTTACTGCAGACATGAATGGACAAAGTTGCAAGTCAGGTCGTCACACATCATCACCGGGGGGGCCCGAGACTACTAATGAGATTTGGGAACGCACCCCCGCCTCCTCGGCCCAGCAACTAAATTGGTCATAAGCAGCCGGGAGTGTATCATCATTTATTATCCCCTGATCACCTTCCGCTTCTTGTTAGGTCTGATCCCCCCCCTACGAAATGATTCTGCTGGTGGGAGTCAAAAAGGTGAATGTTGGGTCCCAGTATTGTACAGCGGTAAATACTGTAGCGCGTATAGCCATTGTTATGCAATAACCGCAAGATGGACGGATATACAAGGGTCGTTTGTAGCCAACGGCTTGGCAAACACATTCCCGCGGCAACGGACACGAACGCAGCAATAGAAGAGCTGTGTTTTCTGTGTGGTCCGTGCCGAGATGTTATGAGCAATGGGAAAGGTTACAGCTTAGTCAAACGCAGTGCCTCTGGGTAAAACTGGGCCAACCTCTTCCTGGGTGATATAAATACAGGGACCTGGTCCTCCAGGTTTGGAGATTTTAGAATCTGAGATAGTAAAATATAGTCATGAGTACCGCGGGAATAGGACCTGAGAAAGACTGCGCTGGCGAGGGCCAGCAACAATTGTAAACGAGAGATAAGGACTATGACTACAAGTGTTCAATTGGAAAAGAAATCCTAGCCATGAGTCTCAAGGGGCTTGGCGCCAAAAGGAACTGATTGACGGTAAACCGCTAGTCGTAAAATAACACTGGCTGTGAGTGTAGTCAGTTGTAAGGTGTGGAGATTAACGATATCTCTGTAATTGGCCTTAGCTCTGAGTGGTGTGTTTAAGTTGCTCAATAAATCCAATATGCAATCCATATCCCGTCTGTAGTCACACACCCCTAAATATATATAAAGTATTGTAACGGATTTGATCAAACCATTGCCAGGGAACGGCTAGGTAAACAGGTTCCAAAGCACAACAATGTAAATTATGTTTCAGTGGACGAATGTTATACATGTTTGCCAGGCAGCAGTCAGTGCACCAATGAGTAGCTGGGCAGCAATCTTGTGACTTGTGTTTTCTGTGTGGTCCTTGCGGAGCCTATATGACGAGGATAACTTAGATTAGTTCAGTTCAGTTGAGAATACAAGAATGAGAATGGAGCATGTCCCTAGTGTACTGTGAAGATTAGTTGAGTACAGATTAGGACAGTAGAGTACAGACTGATTGAAGGCGAAATAACAAGAAGACTTCATAGTGATTTGAAGTGCTAGTTTCTGTGTTGAGATCCGTTGCCAGGAGACGACTAGTGAAGACGGAGAATCCTAATGCTTGCGCAACGGTGAACTAAAAATGTGTAAACCAGCGATAGCGTTATAACTAAGCGTGATTAGGAGAACTCGTACCCGAAGTGCCAATAAATCAAATCATCCTATTTAGAACCCGTTATTTTCGTCACCCTGCTCTTGAGAGTATGTTTGCATTACTCTTCAAGTTTTGTTACTTGTTTATTTGTTTCTTCTTTCTTATTTTTCATCCTTGCCTATCTTTCTGAACTGCGTATTCCTTCTAAATGTAGCCCTATGTAATGACGACCCGAGCGTGAAGCTGAGCACTTATCCACATATACTGTGCCGAGTGGTCGAATTCGGCTCGTCACTGACCGGTAAGCGTTCAAAAATTTATATTTAGCTAGAAATTGTATATTCAGTGGATTAATTTATACTGGTCGATACAGTAAACCATCGCTAATCCGGTCACAGTTAACCCGGATGTCGGATAATCCGGATAGAAATATGAAAAATAAAAAATGCTGTTCACAGTTTTGTACACATGGCATTTAGGAAGGCAGAAAAGTCATTTGTCCGTTCAGACATAACGTGATACATTTCCTTCAAACCTGCATCATTACATTAGAAAGAAAAGGACAACTGATTCTTCTATCGATGAATAAAGTTATTGTCGTTTTATACTTTTTAAATAAATGCTCTACTGTGATATTTTGTTATTTATTTGCATCAGCACTACTTATATCATTAAGTTTTTCATTTATTTTTGTTCTAAACATTTCATTTTCTTTCGGGGCTATCTTTTGCTTCATTAATCCGGATGACCTGTTCCCGCCAATTAATCCGGATTAGCGAGAGTTTAGTGTACATCAAAAAACAAATTCATACAAGGTGCTTTACTTTTACTCAAAGCCGCAATGGCGCATGCCTCCCCCCCCCCACACACACACGGGTATGTTTTAACCACACTGAATGGGCCATACGTTAGAAATGCTTTTGTTTTTCCGGTATTTTGGCTTTTGGGGGGTTCCTGATTCTATTCAAGTGGAGAATTGTCAGCCTGTGCATTCTCTCATATCATGTCCCTATTCTCTTTATTCGACGCTGTACCTTTTTTATTGCCTGTATGTATGAATTACTCTCTCAGTAAATATGTACGGCGTATTAAGCAGATTTATGCGCTGTCAAACAATTAAGAGTACTCCTGTCCTCTATCCTCAGTTGTGTTACCGAAAACTCTCTGTTGTTTTACATGGTCCAACACTAATCACGGCCTCCTGTGAACAATGCCTGTCGTTTGTACATCCGTCATGTCTGATCACCTGGTCACGGCCCCCACGACACTTTGAGACAATGCAGCAACACAACTCGCACTTCTCTTGTTAAACATGCAGCACGTGCGTACGTAAACGGACTAAGTCTCATAGTTTTATGTTACGGATACAATCAACTGATTACTTCAAGAAGAAAGCAGTCTTCTGGGATTTGGCACCGTGTATATGTGTTGTTAACCGACGTTTCGGAGGAACGTATCGCCCCCATCTTCAGGGTAGAAGAAAAAGTAAGAAATCTGCAAGCGACAACACCGTGAGAAATGGTAAAGCCTCAAATCTTATACACTGATTACTTCAGTCCAGAAATGAATATACCGTACCTCATACCTCGCCTGCTGTCCTAAAATGAACAATTGGAATATACAAGATTAGAATTTTACCTATGGTTCTGTATAGATGTGAAACTTGGTCTCTGATATTAAGGGGGGAACATAGAATGAATGTGTTTGAGAACAGGCTGCTGAGGAGAATATTTGGACCGAAGAGGGACGAAGTGATGGGAGGTTGGAGAAAAGTGCATAATGAGGAGCTTCATAACTTGTACTCGTCTCCAAGTATAATTAGAATGATCAAGTCAAGGACGATGAGATGGGCAGGGAATGTAGCATGAATGGGGGAAAATAGGAATTCATATAGGATATTGGTGGGAAAACCAGAAGAGAAGAGACCCCTTAGAAGATCAAGATCCCGGGTCTAGTCAATTAGGATTTGTGGTGGACAAAGTGGCGCTGGGGCAGGTTTTCTCCGAGTACTTCGGTTTCCCCTGCCAATCTTCATTCCACCAAATTCTCCATCATCATAATCACCCGGGGCAGGCTACAACAGGCCAATCAGTGGCCGCCGTGCCGAGTGGACCCAGTTGGACTCCACCCCTAGGGTGACCAACTTTCGGTCATGAATTTAAGGGAGATTTAGTCACGACAAGTTTTGTGCATTTTTAGCGGCGCGGCGTCAGTCCAGCAAACGTTCACTTTCACTGTCACTACTCATTATGAAAATGGATTCAATTTGGTAATTATTTAAAAGCACGAGGATGACCATGGCAAGAAGCAAGAACAGAAAATATTACAATCTGGAAACGGATATTCCGCTATCGATTAGTAAATGCTAAACTTTCTATCGATTATTATAGGTAATTTTTCGATATTTATCGATGAGTACCTCTAAGTCTAAACTGTCGATAATAATGACAGATTATATCGGAATGTATTTGGCGGGAATAATATATAATTTAAAATTTGCGATATTGATTGTTAATGAAATATACGGGAGAAATAGAAGGTCAATACGAGAGCCGGGAGGATCCAAAAAAATTAGCTCTAATACGGGAGATCCCGGGAAATACGGGAGAGTTGGTCACCTATCCACCCCCCACTAAGCGAATTAAAAAAATTAGTGTCTTTATCAGAAATGGTCCACAGAATTAAATCGCAAAGTAAGGACATCTGATACGTCATGCAATGAGTAAGCACCTTAACGCAAGAAGAGCCCTGTGTATTGTCCCGCTAACGTGACAATGTAACACATTCGGCACTGCCATAAATTTGTGAAAGTTAACACAATTTCTGCTCCAATCATTATACTTATTTTTATCCCACTGGTTATTTAACAACGATTTCTCTGTATCTAGATTCTAGTTACAGAAAAAATCTAGATTCTTGAGTACATAGCGTCAGACGGTAGGATTATGGATGGTTGATGTATTGGAAGGGACGTGGAAGGACGCGCCCGTGACTTAATCCTGGCAATTTCCTTGTATTTGCGGGAGAGGCTGAGGAAAACTAAGAAAAATATCAACCAGGATAGACCGTGTAGCAGCCGGGATTCGAACGAAGTATCTCCCGAATACAGTTCTATAGCATTACTTCTAGACCAGCCCGTTCGATTTTTCTATATAGAGCTTTTGAAATACACATACGTGTTGAAACCTATTTACTTTTCTGTTAGCATCTTGATCATTATTTCAGCCGAGATCAATAAAATTTCTCAATTGTTCTAATGTACTGCACTGTTTAAAATTATCTTTGAAAGAAATGTGAACTTTAAAAGCCATAATTTCTTGCATAGTGGGCGAGGACTTTAAAATTACTGTCACTTTTTGAGGGTGTGAATATAAACTGGGTATAGATTGGGTTATTCGATTTATTTACCACTTGTACACACCATTCGGAACTGCTGGTAACCACAGCGTCATCACTGATCCATATACTTTACAGTTCACCGTTGCAGACACACTAGGGTTCTCAGTCTTCACTAGTCGTATCCTGGCAACGGATTTATAAGTCTCAACTACAGTACACCTAAAGGCTTCAAATCCCATGGTAAGTGTGTCTTTCAAGTTTCAACTAACTCGATTCCAGGGTGGCGGTCAGTTCACACCAGCCTCATAGACTTCTCTCTTCACAGCCCGACTGTGAACTGAGCACTCACTAACTCTGATGCCTCAATTCCTCGTTATGAAGCCTCGGGTCGACCCAGCAGAAAACACAATTTCCTAACAGTTCTCCTAATATAATAGACGTGCGTTTACCTCGCTGTTGCGTAGAAATGGCAGTTCTTTTGTTGCTGCGTGCTTGTTCATTTCCGCGGGAACCTGTTTACCGAGCCGTTGCCTAACAATGAATAAGTCCGGCTTTCAAGTGTCATATCATATTGTAATAACTACATATGTTAGGTAAACTGAAACATAGTTTTATGAATGCCGTATTCATGCCACTATATTATAATCAGGTTTTCAGCATTTGATTAAGCGCTTAAAATTATCGCTTTCGGTTAAGCATTTGCTGCTTTCCTCAGTTCTCGCAAATTATCGTCGAAACATAATACTGTAACGGGTTGGAAGCATAATACAACCTTGACCTATCTCCCTCCTTGATTAATTTCTGTCTTTTTGAGAACTGGCTTTTGCAAAATTTAAATACGAGGGAAAGTCAGTAAATAAATCACAAATGGAAGTAAAACAGCTGTAATGGACGTAATAGGTTTTCTATGTGTATCACTAGGTAGGAGTACAGTCCAGCTTCGTGATAGCGTAGGTAGCAGACGCGCATGCGCATGTTCATAGGCTGGTTTTAGTAGTCAAAATGGCGCCCGTGGTAGAGAAGCGTGCTACGAACGAGCAGCTTTCTGTTTTGCGTCTTTTGTGAGCAGAAGGACTCAATGCAAAGGAGAGTCATGAAAAATGTTTCCTGTTTACGGTGGGAAGTGTTTGTCGTGTAAACCGAATCACAGCTGGGTCGAGAAACGAGGCAAACGTTTAGCTGATAAAAGAGTTTGAAACGGGGGTGGGGAAGTGGCTGAGACAACAGTGAAAAGATTTCTATGCTGCTGGTTTCGATGCACTGGTAAAGCAATGGAACAAGTGTATCACTGTTGGTGGAGGATAAATCGAGAAATATATGTATTTTCCAGGTTCGTGTATTACATGTCTTGCGTTTTATATCTATTGGTCACCTATTTGGGGATCCAGGATAGCGTTGCCAGTATAGCGGCTGGCTAGGCCCCGCCATAGGTCAAGCGGTGAGTCGCTAGTTTCCTACCGCGGCGGCCCGGGTTCAAACCCGGGTNAAAAAATTAATAGCTGCTGCCTACGGGCTGGACAACCGAGGGGTTGGAGTTCGAGTCCCGTTAGGGTTAAGAATATTTTCTTTCCCATGTCGTCCAAGCCGGACTCTGGGGTCCATTCAACCTCGTATCCAATGGACACCGGGGGCTCTTTCCTTGGGAATAAAGCGGCCGGGGCCTGAAACTGTCCACTCACCTCTAACTAGTGGCAAGGTCAAGAATACGTGGATCTATACATCCACGCCGGAGCCTACGGTAGCGTAGTTAGCTGAGGCACTATGCGACAAGCCGGAAGTTCGGGGGTTCGAATCCCGTTGAACATTGGATTTTTTCAATTTACTTAGTCTTTCTAGCCGCACTATGGCCGTGAAGCCGACTAAGCCTCTAATACAAATGAGTACCAGGATACTTCCCGGGGGGGGGGTAAAGGGCAGTCGGCGCGTAAGGCTCACAAACTCACCGCCATGAGTAAGCTGATTGTGTAGAGAAAATGTGGGATTCTCGGCGTCTCACAAACATATGGGCCTTCACGGCCTCTTACAGGGTTACCTTTACCTTCTTATACATCCACTCCCCCATGCCCCTTCGTGGCATATTGCTTAATTATAGTTAAACACAGGGACAGCTTTGTCTTTTTACTTTTGTGACCTATTTACCGACTCCTCCTCGAACAAATTGTATTTATATACTCGTATGTCTTAAGCAGATAAGCGTTTCGTATATGTGTTGAAAGCCGGTCACGGTAACCGAGCGGTCTAAGACATGCACTGTCTTCGCTCGCTCGGAAGCCGGGATCGTGGTTTCGAATTCCACTCAGGGCATGGATGTTTGTGTGCGTTTTTCTGTGTTTGTGTACAGGTAGAGGGCTTGCGACGAGCTGATCACTCGCCCAAGGAGTCCTACCGTATGTGTAAGATCTAGAAAAACCGAAGTGAACGGAGAAGTTCATGGAGGTAGACCTAGGCCCACTGGGGCTGTAGTGCCAAGGAAAAAAAAAATATGTTGAAATGTTCGGGTAACCTCTTTTGAGCCGGTATTTCCCTAGGCTTCTATCGGTTTCCTGGGTCAGATCTGTGGCTAAGAAATGTTACATAGGCCACTGTTGCAATTTATACAAATTGCAGGCGGAACATATCTACCGAAAACAAATTCTACTTACGTTGTCATTTTATTAATTACAGTTCAACAAGACAAAAGGTCGTTAGGGGGCGCTCGAACTTTATACGGACAGTCGGACAGACACTCTTCATAACTCACGCCTCATTGTTATGATTTTTATAATGCAAGTTGATATTGACACAGCCCCCCCCCCAAAGGGGTCACGCTTCACCTGCGCCGTGATCAGCTGTCACACTCAGGGTGCACGAAACAAAAGACTGTATGCCACCGTGGCTAATTCGTCCTCGGGGTAAATGCTGCACCCCGCACGTCATGCCCGATCAGCAGTTTCACTTACAACTCGAAACATCTGAAGCATAAAGCTCTGTTTCCGAGTAAGAGCTCCTCGTTTGTTTTGCTGCTACTAATTTGAAAGTACGTGCCTCACTGTGAACACTTGTCTCTGTGAAATGGATTTACCGGAACAGAACTGCTTCCACTCTTTTCTAACTTCAGTTGTTATGCACTTTCCTGTATAACCAATCGTCTTTCTGAACCAATGCACTTGTACCCTGAAGAAGGAGACAGGATATTTCTCCATAACATGGGCACGCACCCACAAAACTACATATCTGGTGTCACGATCCACAAGGTGACACACTTATCACTCTTATAGCGTGTCTAAAACATCTTCGAAATTTACGTCATACCTTAAACAGCATTTCTATCTGTCTATCTATCTATCTGTGGGAGCTGCCCACATTCAAGCAAAGGTTACAGTGACAGCGCAAGTATCATTGCTTAACAACGGCGAGTGAACAGCCGTTGCTAGGCAACGCGACAACCACTTGTTGAATTACTCGTCTCTCCATATAACGACACCCCACATATCTATCTATCTGTGGCTCTACAGCCCTTGTGAACATTGGCCGCTTTTTCAGTTTCTTAATCTATACACAGTCGGTAGGACTCCTTGGACGGGGCATCAGCCCGACACACAGAATAAACGCACACAGACATCCATGCCTCTCGACTCCAATTCGAAACCACGAGCCGAGCGTTCGAGCGGGCGAGGACGGTTCCATGGCTTACACCGCGCGGCCATGGTGACATGATATACGTGGTACATACCAAATTTTATCAAGACTAGTTCAGGCAGCCAAAAGTTGATAGCGGGGATACACAGACGCACAGATAGCACGATGATCCAATAAGCTTACTTTTTTCCGAAGTAATGAAAGTAGGCTAAAAGGGAACCGGGACCAATGAGGGCCCACCTTCGATTGCCCCGTTCCATGTGTTCCACCCTCAGTTTCGTATGCCTGTCTTCTTCCCACCAGACCATACAGAGTCACTTCCGAAAAGGTAGTAACCTTAACAAAAGATGTGTTTCAAATTATTTGTGTCCCGATGCACGGTCTCCCGTGAACATGGAACACAGACCGCCTGGTACCGGCGGAATCAGATGTTTCCAGGTCCTTCTATACGAGGCAACTGTACCACGCGCTGTGAATATCGGGACAGGCGTAGGAGATAAAGACAATATTGTATCATATTTGCTCAAAGCAAGAACTGTGTAGTCAAAGAAACAGCGGTTGCTAGCGAACGGTTCCGAAACAGCCATCGGCTCGGTAAATACGTTCCCGCTGCAACGGATAAGCGTGCAACAATAGAGATACTATTCTAAATGATGTTTTCTACTCGGTCCGTGCAAATGGGCTGTATAGGAAGACTACTGGAGCAATCGAGTCAGTTCTGTACAGGAGGCTATGAAGAAGAAAAGAGGCGGTTGGAAGGGAACCGCCGTTTAGAAGGGACTTAAGCCCGGAAGCAGAAGACTAGCCATTGTTAGAAGCCGTTACCAGGCAACTACTAGTGAAGGCCCTGAGGGTTAGGAAACACTTGTAAAGTGTGTAAATCGGCGATGGGGCGCTGTAATTAAGTGTAAGTGCGAGTTGTGTGAAAGAACGGTCAGTAAATCCAATATTCAGTCCAAAACCCCGTCTATAGTCACGCCATACTACATGACAGTGTGATTAATTCGTACTCTTCTCGACTATCCTCTGCCAGTCCATTAACGCGACGACTCTGCCATCTATCAACAGACACTACACCCACCGGGGTGTACTGTATTGAGCTCACAGGTACAAATGTGTCACGGTTTTACTCGTCATGCACACTTCTTGAGCTTGAAATGTTCAGCCTCCCCTTTACTTTAGCCTACTTTTCTCACATAGGCTTTCATGATCTCAAACCTGTTTGTGCGTCTGTGTCTCCCCGCTAACTTTTATATGCCAGAAATCATCTTTATGAAACTTGAATTCACTTATGATCTATCTCTCGGGAGCCGGGATAGCTCGGTCGGTATAGAGACTGACTACAGGCTGGACGACAGAGAGGTTGGTGGTTGAGTCCCGGCAGGGTCAAGAATTTTCCACGTCGTCCGGACTGGTACTGGGGTCCACCCAGAGCCCTTTCCGAAAGGTACCAAGAGCTCTTTCCCCGGGTTAAGGAGACCGGGGCTTAAAACTGACCACCCAGCTCCAACTAGTGACGAGATGAAGAAAACGTGGATCTATACGTCCACTTCCCTATACGACTTCATGGCAGTGTTTAATTAGTTAAGCACAGGGACAACTTTACATTTTTTGTGAGCTATTTGATGAATCTGTCACTAACTAGGTTATGTAACATGGAATGGTTGGTTGATAGATGAATGATGAATTGAAAGGGATTAGGAAGGACGAGGTTGTACCTTAATCGAGGTATTATCCGGGAATTTCCGTGGAGGAACTGAAGGAAATAATGAAAACCTCAATCAGGATACCTCATGTCACGCCCGAGATTCGAACCAAGCCCTTACTAAATACCAGTACACGTTGTTACCGCACTGCTAACCCGCTCGATAACAGCAATTTTGTTTCCATTAGTCGTTTCAGGAAGAAGCCGGAATAAGGATGTCTCCTGAACAGATGAAACCAGCGAGAAACGTGTGAAACATATGCAAGTAGAAAGCTTGGTCAGACAAGAAGTTTACGTGTTTACTTAATGCAGTCGTCGCACAACAAAAGGCATGAAGACTGAAGCCACACGCGGTCGTTGCTCTGCAGATATTTTCGTTTTTGTAGTTTCCCGCCAGGAGACACCTGCTGCACACGTGGGTTGCGCGCGCGACCACGTGCCCAGATGGAGGCGGAAGTTGGTCACACTGCGGGGCTTTCTCTGGTCTTGTCACATGAGAGAGGTCACAGAACCTCAAGTGGCTTGCATTTAGGTCTTATTACAGAAAGAAATACTATTTGTTTCCGTCCTGTAACAATAAACGTTTCATTTGCAGTTCGTTTCAGAATTAAATTGGCTGCAGAAGTGGGGTTCGCTGCGTGGCACATATTAGAAAGGTATATTAGTATTATTATTATTATTATTATTATTATTATTTATCATCATGTTTTTATTCAAGCAGGCAGATCTAGCGGTGACACTATTAACTTGTACTCGAGAGACATCCGGTTCGAATTTCGGACGGGGCAACGGCAGTACTGAACGATGTTTTCGTGGTTCTCCTCAGTTCCTCCAGGCTAATGCCGGGATAATATCGAGATTAGGCTTCCTTCCGAATCCTTTGTAATTCATCTCTTCTACTACTACTACCACTACTAATTTTGGTCAGATCAGTCGATACAAATATAGGCTATGGGCTGGACGATGAAGAAGTCGGGGTTTACTTCCCGACAGGGGCAAGAGATTGTTGTTGAGGATAAAGTGCTCTAAGGGGAAGCTAACACCTCAGCTTTATCTAATGCTGCGGTTGTAAATGATGGAGCTATACCTCCACGCCTCCGTATGTCTTCATGAAGCGATGTTTAATGGAGGGCAGAGATAAATTTACCGTTCACTGTTTGTAACCCGGGGTCAAACCTCGTTCCTTTTGTTCATAACAAAATAGCTCTATGGAAAATGCTTTTGAAATTCAATGAAGTTTTGTTGTTATTGTGATTATTATTATTATTATTATTATTATTATTATTATTATTATATTTAATGCACCCGCAGATAATCGGTAAGAAAGGCTAAATTGTCCCTGTGCTTAATTAATTAAGCACTATGCCATGAAGGTGTATGGAGGAGTGGATGTACAGATCCACATTTTCTTGACCGCGGCACTAGTTGGAGGTGAGAGCTCAGCTTCACTCACCGGCCGCTTCACCCTCGGGGAAAGAACCCCCGATACCCATTGGATAGGAGGCTGGATGGAACCTAGAGCCCATCTGAACAGCGTGGAGAAGAGAAAATTCTTGACCCTACCGGGACTCGAACTCCGATCCGTCGGTCGTCCAGCCTATAGCCAGTCGCTATACCGACTACGCTATAATCAGTAGGAATTATAAAAGATAAAGTACGTAGTTTCTGTGCTTAAGCGAGACGCCGGAGGGAATATTGGGGCGTGGAGGTAAATCTCGACGGGTTCAAGAAGTCGGTAGTGGATGAAGGTAGGTGGTGAGCTCCATGATGTCTCCATATTGCTTCCGAAGAGACTCCTTTAGGCGGAGTTCTGAGTCAGTTCCGCTGTTACAAATTTCCTTTCAATTGAGATATTTTCTCCGGCAATTAATTCGTAATCTTCTAAAATACTTGGGATATTTGAAATTCTGAAGATGGAGGCAGCAGTTTCCTGCGAAATGTTGTTAACGTTCAATGATGGCGATGCAGATAGATCTCTTCGACACGCTGGGAATGATCTGCAAGACTTCACGGCGTTAAATCTCATAAATCAGTAATCTCCGCTCTCTATATTTGTTCTTAAAGTGTAAAAGACCAAGTTTCATACCAATATAAAACGACGTGTAAAACCATATGATTTCTTTGTCTTCTTTGTTAAAATTCGTGCATTGACCTTGCTGGTGGG
Source organism: Cryptotermes secundus (assembly GCF_002891405.2). Classification (NCBI taxonomy): domain Eukaryota; kingdom Metazoa; phylum Arthropoda; class Insecta; order Blattodea; family Kalotermitidae; genus Cryptotermes; species Cryptotermes secundus. Next base: position 790,923 of record NW_019731220.1, on the reverse strand, counting down.
CAGTTGAGGATTTCCCGATTTTCCGATTACCAGGTGTTCCACCCAGAACGCCCGTTTCTCGTCAAAACCTTGTACTTTTCGGCGAAGAACATGGTGTTTTGAAACGATAAATAACTGACGCAGAAATGTGTACTCTGTTTATTTGTGGGAATCTGATCTCTGCATCTAGCAAAGCAAACAGACTGTGACATCGCGGAACGTCATATCTAAGGGGCCGTGAAATTCCTGGACACTTGGATGTCATGCCCGCTGAACACGGGTATAGAAATGGAACTAGGCACTACACAGTCCCTTCTATCCTTACAGAATATGCATTGATTTTCTTGATCACATTTACAACATCGATAAGCTACCAGAAATAGCTCAGTCAGTACAGCGACTGAGCCATTGAAAAAGGTAAGGTCCCTGTGTTCAATTAACTACCCAGTATGCCATGATGACGTGTGGGGAAATGGAGGCATAGCTCCACCATTATTGACCTCGACACTAGATGGAGGTGAGTGGTGAGCTTCGCGCCCCGGCCGCTTTACCAAAGGGGAAATCGCCCCTGGTACCCATTAGATAGAAGGCTTGGTGGCCCGCAGGGCTTGTATGGACAGTATGGAGTAAAAATATCTTGTCCCTGCCTCGAATCGAATCCCGGTCGTCCAGCCCGTAGCCCATCGCTGTACCGACTGAGCTATCCCGGCCCTCTAAGCAATGAGAATGCTCTAATTAAAATCAGTTCCGCTACACGGAAAACATAGCCTCTTATTGAAAGCCGTCAGTTACATTTGGCACTGGCTGCATGCAACAGATACCGCTCGTAATGAAGGTTCAGCTCTATTAAAACGATTTCAGGGCGAGTAGGCTCTGCAATGTTAATTACGCGGTGATCGGGATGGCCATGGCGACCACAATGCAACGCGAGTAACGTCATTTTAAATTCTCTGCTTTCATACTCCGTGGTTTTGCCTTTCCAATTATGATTTTGTGGTTCTGTAGCCTCCCAGTTCATGTCATATACTTCCCATGACGTATTATTACGTCACGAATACGCTGTGTAAGAGGAAGAATGGCGTATGTCGCTAATTTCTGCGGTGTATTCGTACATTTAAAGTTGGTTCACTCTCAAGAGGGGATCGAATGAAGCTGTGAAAAATTGTACGGGACGTAAAGCCGGGGTAGCGCAGTCGATAGTGACTGGTTACGGGCTGGACGACTGAGGGATTGGAGTTCGAGTCCCGATAGGGTCAAAAATTCTCTCTCCTCCAAAAGCGTCCAGACCGGCTGCGGAGTCCACCTAACCTCCTATCCAATGGGCACCAGGGGCTCTTTCCCCAGATGTAAAGCGACCGTGGCATGAAGCTGACCACTCACCTCAAACTAGTGCCGAGGTCAAGAAAACGTGGATATATACATCCACTCCCCCCACACGTCTTCATTGCTTAGTGCTTAATTCGTTGAGCACAGGCACAAATTTACCTTTTACCTTACGGGACGTGAAGTCTTGCTAGTTTTAAAAGAAACTTCGCACTAAGCAGGTTAAGTCGGTCTGTTGATCTGTTAGTTAGGAAATCGTTCATTTAGTCAGTCTGTCAGACAGAAAATCCGAACCAGCGTATGACAGAAAAACGAGTTTTATTCCATTTACTGCAAGTATATTAATTATGGTCAGCAGAGATAGCTCAGTCAACATAGTGAAGACTGTAGACTGCGAGTGCGATTTCCGGCAAGGGCAGAATCCAGACTGGCTGTGGGCCCATCCACCCTTCTAGTAAATTGGTAACTGTTGCTCATCCCCGCGGTGGTAAAACGGCCGAGGCTTAAGTTAATAATACCGAAGTTAAGAATGCATGGAGGTATATCTCCATTCCCAAATACGTCTTCGTATCATTGTGCTTAGTTAAGTACAAGGACAAATTTGTATTTTAGGGAAACCAGTGTGTGATTTCATGACTGAAATGCATGAGATTTGGAGTGTGACGCAGTATAGTCCGTTAAGCGTTTGCCGGTGTTTCAGAGGAACGTGCTGCTTCCATCTTCAGGTTATAGTTCTACAATGACGTTGAATGCTGCATATCCCCCCGAAACATCTACACTTTACTATCAGACAACATACTGGAAAGCAAATTATGAAAATGCTAAAGTTGTCCCAATGCTTAACTATTTAAGTACTACACCATGAACACTAGTTGGAGGTGAGTGGTCAGCTTCACGCCCCTACCGCTTGACTCCCGGTACCCATTTGATAGGAGGCTGGGTGAACCCCAGACCCGGTCTGGACGTCGTGGAGAACAGAGACTTCTTGACCCTATCGGGACTCGAGCTCCAACCCCTCAATCGTCCAGCCTGTAGCTAGTCGCTATACCTACTACGCTATCCCGGCTCACTGGTAAATGATATGCCAGACAAATTTTATTTTAGTCCACGTGTACCAAATTTAATCGAAATCCGTTGAGTAGTTTCCGAGAAGATATATGCGGACACGCTTATGATTTCATTTTTTGCTGTAACAACCTTCTAAACAGTTCAGACCAAGCGGGTGGCATAGCGGTAACATCCTAAACGCAGAATAGGGAGGTGCTCGGTTCGAATCTGAGATTAATTTCCTTCTATCTGGACTGTGGTTTTCTGGATTTTGTTCATTCCCTCAAAGCAGATGCTTGGATGGTACAGCCGTTTCGTTTCATATCCTTTTCAATTTATCATTCATCTGTCATCCTAGCTTTCTGCGCTATACATTCTAGCTGCCAACAGTCGCTTAAAAATAATTCCTAGGCTCTCTTGTTATTATTCCATTGTTGCACGTACCGCGACGCTCCTTGATTAGTCCCCTGGGCTGATATTGGAGACCGGACTGCATAAGCCAGCTAAATCATATAAAAATGTAGGGATTTAGGAAATGTTTGAATTGACAAGAGGGGTTGAATGGCGCCGTGGCATCGGATTTCAGCGAGGATTTAACCCTCATCATTCCGAACTTACCCACCCTCATGCACATGCAACCCTGTTATTTCCACCCCTGCTAACATCTGTAAATGACGATCTTGTACAAATAAATACAGGATAGCGAAAAAAAATGAATTGTTAAATATTCTCTTGTTTCAACAAGTTTCCTTTTTATACATGGCTCAAAACTTTCATGGCTGCCGCATGCAGTGAAGACTTCTCGGGCGATTAACGGAACCTCCATTAGCAGGAATTGATTCAAACCGTGATTATAGTAAAAAAATAGGTAAAGCCATCTCTTTAACAGGCCATGGAAGCCCATAGGTTTGTGAGACGTCGAGGCTCCCACATAATTTAGACAATTTTCTCAACAGGTGACAATGAATTTGTCAGCCGGCAGGCCTTTACCCCCAGGAAGATTCCTGGTACTCATTTCTGTTAGAAGCTGAGTCGACCCCAGGGCCATAGTGCTGCTGGAAGGATTAGGTCAATTAAAAAAATCAAACGATCTTAGTGGGAATCGAATCCCCGACCTTCCGGCTTGTAATATAGTGCCTCACCCAACTACGCAACGTTACATTATTTTTTTCTTGTTTCTGTTTAGGGACATCTTTATATATATATATATATATTTTTTTTTATTTGTCCATCCTTTCCTTGATTGTGGTCTCATTTCGTGCATAGAAGCATAACCACATTTCTGTTGCTTCCATGAATCAAATTTTTTGAGAGTAAAGATTCGTAGTCAACATCTTCCTCGCTCAAATAAAGGATTTGCAAAAAAATCCGTAGACAACATGGACTTGACGTAGGGCAATGGAGTTGAGTGAAGTCAGGTGCTGCCATCTGTAGGTAATTCAATGAACGCAATTACTGAGAGAGTGATGCATGCCGGGAAGTCTCAGTGGCTGGCATCTCACTCCATCACTTAAACACCCTCCATTTTGTTCGCTTCATTATGCCTGGTAGAGTTTAACCAAGAAACCCTGTCCTTTTCAGTTCCTCCTTTTTTTCGCTTGATTATCCAGCACTTTCACCCCCTCTGTTACAATCCCCCAGACACCCCTAAGTAGTTTCAGTTCCTGTTTAGCTCGAGATGTATATGTCACAGCTTTTACAATTGACAGAGACGAATGAGCGACATCTGAGCGCTAATGACCTCTGTACTTACGAACACAAATTATTCCCTTAAACATGCATCCATGTTGCTTTGTAAATGCCATTTGCAGCCAATTCGCGCAGTTGCCTTGACACCAGTATAACCGACTTTCGATGCTCGGTTGTCATTCAATATTTTTGCGGTGTGAAAATTTACTCTGAGTCAAATTCTGTGTCGTCTCCATCTTCATGGTTGAATTGTGTAGGTTCAGGACTATGCTAGGTTATGTACACACGAAAGAATGGTGGTCACCACAGGGAAAGGGAGAGAGGGAGGAATGTATTTGTCCGGAATTAAATGTATTATTATTAATTCGTTGAAAACTTTAGTAAGCGTCTGCTTTTGGAATAACCTTGAAAATATACAATAACTTACAAATTTATACTACAACCGATTTGGCCCAACTCGTTTTCTAATTACGAATCAGTCTTGAATTATTTACATTTTAAAACGCTTTATTCCGGACGCTTTCTTTCTTATTAACGTTTTCAAAAACAAAAATTGACTGTTGTTCTATTACGAATACTGTTGGTTTCCGTGTACCCACTAAGCAAATTAGAGACCTTTCCAACCCTTGACGTCAGTAATGTCTCAAGACAAGGTGCATCACGGCCAAATCTCTGGACGTTTTCAATAAACATAACGTCTACCTGGAGGATACATTTCCTTTCGCAATCCTACTGAGTCACATCATTATCGTGTTACCTGTTTTGTTTTATTGCCTAGGATTAAACTTTAGTCTACTTCTAGTTCTGGCCTTAGTGTAGCTTGTGTTGTGTACACCTTCAGTGCTCGCCTCCTATAGGCCACTCCGTTGGCAAGCAATATTATTACATAAAGAGTTTTATCTTCTAGGACAAAAAAGTAAAGCTACCCCTGTACCAGGCCATGAAGGCCCATAGGGTTGTGAGACGTTGAGGGTCCCACATTTTCTAGACAATCGGCTCAAATATGGCGGTAAGGTTGTCAGCCTTACGCACCGGCCGCGCTTTACTCCCCAGGAAAATTATTTTTAATTCTTTCCTGGTACTCATTTCTGTTAGAGGCTGAGTCGACCCCAAGGCCATAGTGCGGCTGGAAGGATTAGGTCAACTGAAAAAAATCCAATGACCTCATCGGACTTGAACCCTCGTGTAGCATAGCCCCTCAACCAAAGATAGCCCTCTGAAAATCAACTGACATGTCCCAGAAGCTATAATTCCTCATATCCTTCACTGTGAGAACCATAAATCCATATTATTATTATTAAGAATTCTCGGACGATTAATTGAGGTCTCCATCATCAGGAGTTGATTCAATCCCTGATGATGGAGGCGAATACAGTCTCCGAAATGTTGGACACTAGCTCCGTATTGACACAGCTGAGGAAGGCTTCATTGCGAGCTTTATTTTGTTCGAGATGTGAACATGGTACCAGACCAGGACAGATATGAGTGAAACAATGTCTGAGTAGATCTGCCTGTCGTAAAAAAAAGTTCACTGTTAGCGTTGCATACCGAAAATGTATACAATTATTGAAGCTGCAAAATTTCCGAAAACAAACCGGTACCCCCACCACTTCTGCCACCAGGGGCTCTTCGACAAAGACCAGAACGAGGAGTGAGGACAATTTGATTACGGATGTCATCCTGACAAAAAAGAGAGGGACTTTTAACACAAGGCAGAATCCGCCACTCTAATGTGCTTTTTTATCAAAATATCTCCCTCCCCTCTCCCTCCTGTCTGCATGACGTCTCCAGATTGTCACATTCAGATAGGGTAACAATACAACACGCCCACCCCCTACGTATGGGGCCCATTAAGCAAACTGCACGCGAAGATTTAAGGGCCTAGATTGTGGTCACCACCTAGAAGTAACTATTATAAATTTTGCACCATTGCTGAGGTACTTAAAGAGTCCAAATATTTCCTGTTATTTAACCCTTTAAAACACAGTGGTAACTATGGGTGCCATCAGATTTAGTGTTCAGGCATCCTGAAGGATAGCTCAATCGGTACAGCTACTGGCTACGGGTTGGACGGCAGAGTTCTGGTAGGGTCAAAATTTTCCTCTTCATGTTGTCCAGGTCGGTTCCGGGACCGACCCAGCCTCTTATCCATTGGGTACCGGAGGTAAAGTGGCCTGGGCGTGAAGCTGACCACTCAACTCAAACTAGTGCCGAGGTGAAGAACGCATGGATCTGTACATCCACTCTCCCATACGTCTTTATGTAGTAGTAATTAATTAGTTAAGCACAGGGATAACTTTACTTTTTTACAAAGCATATAAACGGCTTTTGTGTGAGTCTCAGGATAAACAGAGATTTTAGCTCTAAAAACATTAAAAGACTGGCCTTTGTAATGGAGAAGTAGTGTGTTTTTGTGGAGTAGTAACTGAACTTTGAAACAGTGTTTGGATGAACCTCATGCCTTAGGACGGTAAAACACTAACAAACTAACTAACTCATTAAGCTTAGTCCTTGAGAAGCTAATAATCACTCAGCTAGTCAACAAACGGCATCAGACTTCCAGCCCGAGAGTGTTCGCTATTTAAAACGAGGTAAATCGAGTCCACAGTCTCCCACAATATCCGTTATAATATTGTCTACCTATCTATGACCAGGTCTACCAAGAGACCTCTTCCTTCCAGTTTTTCGATTAAGATTTCGTACACATTTCTAATCGGTTCATTGTCCACTACAGGCTCCGCCCACATCATCTTCCTTGTATATTAAGCTATCCTAAGGTGACCTATGGGGCACGTGGTAGCGTAGTCGGTTGAGGCACTATACTACAAGCCGGAAGGTCGCGGGTTCAAATCCCGATGAGGTCATTGGATTTTTTTCAATTGACCTAATTCTTCCAGCCGCACTTTGGCCCTGAGGTCTACTCAGCCTCTAATAGAAATGAGTACCAGGAATATTCTTGGGGGTGAAGGGCGGCCGGCGCGTAAGGCTGACAGTCTTACAGCCATTCATGAGCCGATTTTCCAGAAAATGTTGGAACCTCAACATCTCACAAACCTATGGGCCTCCACGGCCTGTTACAGGGATACCTTTATTTTACTTTTAAGGTGACCTCTATGTATTAGCCTCTTCCAGCCTCTTTAATGGCTCTCTAGCTCAGTCGGTACTGCCACGGGCTGTAGGCTAGAGGGCTGAGCCTGGCAGCGGCAAGAGGGCATTTTCTACTTTACGTTAAGCATGTTTTGGTCCCACCCAGTCTCCTGTGCAATGGGCATCATGGTCTCTTTCCCCTAGATTGCAGCGGCCGGCCCATTCACGTCTATCTAATGTCGAAGTATGGCGTGGTGCTTAATTAATTAAGCACAGGAACAACTTTACCTCTGTCTCTCCTCTCTTCCAACATCTTTACCTCTTTCCTTCACTAAGTCATGTTCTGTTTGGATATGCCTGTTCCATCATATCTCTGGAAATGCTTCTTTCATTTCCCTCCTTTTCTTGTATATTTTCACTCAACAAGAAAATTCCCAATTATCTCCATATATCTTCTTTTAAAACGTAAAGCTGTCACTATGACAGGGCGTAGAGACCCATAGGGTTGTGAGACGTCGAGGCTCCCACATTTTCTAGATAATCGGCTCATAGATGGCGATGAGGTTGTCAGTCTCACAAGCCCGCCGCCCTTTACCCCCCAGGAAGATTCCCGGAACTCATTTCTATTAGAGGCTGAGTCGACCCCAGGGCCCTAGTGCGGCTGGAAGTATTACTTCAATTGAAAAATCCAATGATCTCATTGGGAATCGAACCCGCGACCTTCCGGTTTGTAGCATAGTGCCTCAACCAACTACGTCTGCCCTCTTATATCGTTTAATATTCTACCTGTTTTACTACAACCTTTCACGCGCCTTGCAATTGTCTTCGTCTGCCTGTACTTCGATTTCTTTCAATATGTTCCTCTACGTACCCCCCAAGGTTCTTCGCCGCAAATTTCCATGTTTCTCAGGCAGTCTGTTTGTTTCCTTATTCCGGATTCGTTGCAGTTTGCCCCTTTGCAGCGCATTTCTGTGCTCAAATCCAATGCCTTGTGGCAGAAACGAACACCTTCCGTTCCCCGAACATGTCCACGCCTGATCAGTCACTTTCTATCCCATCGCTCATTAATGTCCCTTCAACCTCTTCTCCACCGCCTCATTCCGGGCTTTATACTCCATATTAAGTAAAAACGTAAAGTAAAAGTGAAGCTATCCCTGTAACATGGGCCGCGCCATAGCTCAAGAGGTTAGTCGCTGGCTTCCCGATCCCGGGTCTGGTCAAGTGGGATTTGTGGTGAACAAAGTGACGCTGGGGCAGGTTTTCTGCAAGTACTTCGATTTCCCCTGCCAATCTTTATTCCACCAATTGCTCCACAATCACCCTCACCTATCATCTGGGGCTGGTACAATAGGTCAGAAGTGGCCATAGTACAAGGGGCTTAGTCTCACCGCACTAGCAATAAATATATCGCTGTAACAGACCATGAAGGCCAAAGGGTTGTGAGACGTTGAGGGTCCCACATTATCTAGACAATCGGCTCAAAGATGGCGGTAAGGTTGTCAGCCTTACGCACCGGCCGCGCTTTTTTTTTTCCTTGGCACTACAGCCCCAGTGGGCCTAGGCCTACCTCCATGAACTCCGTTCACTTCGGTTTTTCTAGATCTTACACATTCGGTAGGACTCCTTGGGCGAGTGATCAGCTCGTCGCAAGGCCTCTACCTGTACACAAACACAGAAAAACGCACACAAACATCCATGCCCTGAGTGGGATTCGAACCCACGATCCCGGCTTCCGAGCGAGGGAAGACAGTGCATGCCTTAGACCGCTCGGCTACCGTGACCGGCCGGCCGCGCTTTACTCCCCAGAAAAATATTTAATTAATTCCTGGTACTCATTTCTGTTAGAGACGTACTCGTTTCCATTGCTCGCGTGTCCAAATATTCTCGCGAGTATTCCCTTCAGGACACTTTATTACAATCGGGGGCTGTAATATGAAGAAGTGCATTCAGCCGCCAGTATCTCACATTAGTGGTCCCCCCCCCGTCCCCACCTCACCGCACCAACAGTGATTCGATGACGCAACACAGGGATGCTGCCTTCTGGAGCTTATCAGATCCAGAGATAAACACGAATGGAAATCGTAACGACTTTTTTACTTCCTCGCTTCGTCACACCAAGAGTTATTAAAATGGCGTCTTGGAACTCAGTTAATGTCGTCGGTGCAAGAGCGAATTAAGTCCACTGAGACATTCAATAGGCATTCCTGTTGTGTTTATCGTTTCATACGTCTCATTTAGCGATATTTTATCAATTGTATACAGTTGATAGTGTCGATTGAAGGGATAATTGTGTATCATAAAAAAGTAAAGCTATCTTCTGTAACAGGCCCTGAAGGCCCATAGAGTTGCGAGATGTTGAGGTTCCCACATTTCCTAGACAATAGACTCATAGATGGCGGTATGGTTGTCAGCTTTACGCGCCGGCCGCCCTTTACCCCTAAGAATATTCCAAGAATATCCTTGGTACTCATTTCTGTTAGAGGCTGAGTCGAACCCAGGGTCATAGTGCGGCTGGAATAATTAAGTAAATTGAAAAAAAAATCCAATGACCTCATCGGGATTCGATCCCGCTACCTTCCGGCTTGTACCACAGTGCCTCAACGAACTACGCTTCCGCGTTCCCCCAAGTTTGTATCATGTAAAAACCGCCAGAATGGTGAATGGTGCTGTATCCGGCTAGAGATAGCTTATCCATGGAGAAGGTTCCTTCTTGGGAAGCTACTAGTAGCTTAGATAGTCAGTTTCTGTCAGTTCGTAAAGGCGACTGAAGGGATTTGCTGTGTTAACCTGAGTAATCATTCCACGATTTCGCTTGACGACCCAGCCGCTTAACTCCCGGGGAAATCTTCCCATTTCGAACATGATACAGGGTGGCCTCAGATCCAACTCGAACGCAGTAGGTAAAAGTAAAGGTAAAGTTAAGGGTTTCCCCGTGCTTAACTAATTAAACACTACGCCGTGAATGTGTATGGGGGAGTGGATGCATAGATCCACATTCTCTGGACCTCGGCGCTAGTTGGAGGAGAGTGTTCAGCTTCACGCCCAGGCAGCTTTAACCACGGGGAAAGAACTCCGGGTATCCACTGGATACGAGGTTGGGTGGACCCCAGAGTCAGTCTGGACGACATAGAGAAGAGAAAATTCTTGACCCTACCGGGACTCGAACTCCGACCCCTCGGTCGTCCAGGACGTAACCAGTCACTATACCTACTACTCTGTTCCAGCTTCTGGTCTGAACGCAGTAGAGGAAAGAAAAATATTTTGCTCTGGTCAAGAATAGAATCTATATTCCTCTGTCGTCAGTCTCATAACTTAAAATTTCTTTTCCTTCTTCTTCTTCTTCTTCTTCTTCTTCTATTCCTGCTGCTCCCACTTGGAGCGTAAGGCATCCGTGAAATGCTTCGTTTCACTTCTCTTTCTCCTTAGACTCCTTGTACGGGGGATCAGCCCGTCGCAAGATCCCGTAACCTTACTTACTTATGGAGCTGAGCCCTTCTTGAGGAGAAGCCAATTCTGCAGCTACTGAAGAATTTCCCAGCATTTTATGGAACCCGAAGGTTCATTACCGTGTTCACAAGAGCCCTCCACTTGTCCCTATCCTGAGCCAGATCAATCCAATTCATACCATCCCATCCTATCTCTCTAAGATCAATTTTAATATTGTCCACCCACCTACGCCTTGGTCTCCCCAGTGATCTCTTACCTTCTGACTTTCCCACCAATATCCTATATGCATTCGTGCTACGTGCCCTGCCCACCTCATCCTCCTTGACTTGATCATTCTAATTATACTTGGAGAAGAGTACAAGTTATGAAGCTCCTCATTATGCAGTTTTCTCCAACCTCCCGTCACTTCATCTCTCTTCGGTCCAGATATTCTTCTCAACACCTTTTTCTCAAACACCCTCAGTCTGTGTTCCTCCCTTAATGTCAGACAACAAGTCCCGTAGCCTAGAATTTGTAATTAAATAATTAATTCTTCCTGTAGGAGAGTTCTTTTTGTCATAACTCAAATTCCGCCGTGTTAAATACAGAATTGAACAGATCTCCATTTCAGTAGCTACTTCTCGCTCAGTTTCACGTCCCTGGAGGTTCACGGCAGCGTGTACAAGAGCCAGCTGTATCCTATCCACCTCTTGTTGACATATAGTGATGTTGAACTAAGGTCCTTGAGGCGGACCAAACAGAAACACTGTTTCCTAACAATCCTTCTATTTCCGTGGGTGTTCATTTCTGCAGGAAACTGTTTACCGAGGATTTCCTATCAATGAAAGTTTCCTTTGGCTCCACTGCTCCGGCCTTCAGTCGTCATGTTACAATATTGTAACGTATCCTGGGTTTTTCATGACTAAAAGACGCGTTTTGAATTCGATGGTCGAATTTATCGGACCTTCATACAACTAGTTACACCAGTTCACAAATCACTGACAGACTCATCTTCCCACAGGACACTCCACTGGAACTGTTCTCACTTCCAATTGAAATGAACTTCACTATTCCCTTGTACTCCCTCGTACTCCTCCAAATCTCCTAACTGTGCCCTCTTATAACTGCTCGGAATCGACTCCATGGGAAACGCCGTCTTCTGTTGCCAAGAATGCGTGTTTATTGGTCCGTTACCTAGCAATGAATGCCAGTCATTTGTTGCAGGCGTGTTTACCGAGCCGTCGCCTAGCAATGGGCATATGCGTCACAATATTAACCATGAATATGAGCCAGGAAGATTGCAAGAAATATCACACAGAATAGACGGAGTCCATACCGTTTACCTCCCAAATACGTCAGAAGCTTAATGGTTTTAACCAACTGCCTTAGTTAGTTATTGGAGAGGATGGGTTTCCCCATGCACTTAGACCTGTATTGGTCCATTGTGCTTCCCTCTATGATTTCTACCAGTCTCTATATCCTACCGGTACTGGTGCTTACCATCAGTCCCGCCCAGCCAGCGAGACCGGCTCTACTAGCTGAGAGGTATCTATAATGCTTCCCCCATCCACCAGCGGTATTAGAGACTGCTGTTGGGCGGGAAACGTCCGTAATTTGGCTCAGTGACCTCCTTTGGAGATATGAGGTTCTTTTACGTGTCGTAAAGCTACGACACGGGACCCACGGCTTAAAGTCCCTCCCGGAGGACTTGTTCCCTGAATTTTTCCGCCCTTAAAAATTCGACGACCTCCGCCGGGTATTTGAACCCGCGTACTACGAGTCATGAGGTGGGAACGTTACCTCTAGATTACGCAGGCCGCTTAACCAACTGCCTTGGTCTAGTTCGCAACACGAAAGAAATTAAACATATTACGAACGTTCTAATGCCGAAATACGAGTTACGTTTTATAATAAGTATGTGACTATAGACATTTCTGTAACGGTGCACGTTAACCGTATGACGTTTAATATACAGAGACGTGGCCATAAATGTCTCCGAAAAGGTTTTGCAGTCCATGAGTGAAGATGGCGCTGTGCAGATGAAGACCGGTACTCCATTTCCGTAGCAATCTTTACAGCCTCAGTTCCTTTTTATGTCTTTGCCTTCAACAATCGTCCCAGGGTCCCCACACAGAAGACGGTCTACTACATCAACTGTTTTATTATTCAATTCCCCTGGTGTTCGATCAGCTACATCACAGCCTTCAAATGTAAATTGTGATAACACTTCGCGTACTGGATCATGTGTTGCAGTGTTTCCATTATTATTCATAACTTTGCTGACAGTCTGAATAGATAGTGTGATACATTACTGGCTGGGGATTCCGAAATAAAATTAATAATCTTTGTTTGCTAACTGCTTCCTATGTAATGTAACTACATTTGCTATAAACAGTATCTTACATTGATACTAACGTAAAATTCCGAATCATGAACTCTTACTGAAGAAAGTAAAGGTAAATTTATCACTTTTACTTAATTATGTTGGGAGCCCGGTAGCATACTTGGTTGAGGCATTATGCTACATGCTGGAATGTCGCCGGTTCTATTCCCGATGAGCTCATAGGATTTTTAATTAACCTAGTCCTTCCAGCCACACTATGCCCCTCAGCCTCTAACAGAAATGTGTACAGGAAACTTCCTGGGAGTAAAAGGCGGCAGGTCGGCGCGTAAGTCCAACAACTTCACTGACATCTGTGAATCGATTGTATAGAGAAAATGTGAGAGCCTCGACTTCTCACAAACCTATAGGCTTCCACGGCCTGTTACAGGGATAACTTTACTTTTTTTTTTTTACTTAATTATATAATTAAGTACTGTGCCATGAAGACATTTGTGGGAGTGCAAATATAACTTCACCGTTCTCGCACTAGACTGAAGTGAGTGGTTAGCTTCACGTCCCTCCCGCTTTACCATCAGGAATATAGTATCTGCGATACCCATTGCGTGGGTTCCAGAGCCTGTCTGGAGAACAGAGCACTCTCTTGCCTCTTTCGGGAAACAGAACATGGTGGTCCAGCCAATTTACTGACTGAGCTATCCCATAAAAAGATCGAAGCCGTTTTGATTCTGAGGTCTTCACAGCGGTGGCTATGAAGACTAGCGCCTTGTGGGATGTGACGCCGTGTAGACCGATATGACGGAGGAGCGTCTTGATAGCGGATAGGAGGGAAAGCTGAATTGCTAATGAACTCCTTGAGATAAGGACTGCCCACAGTCTTGAAGGTACCAGAACCGTCGCGTTTATGTTTCCGATGAGGGTGTAACACCGTGATCCGCAGATTCGGGTAGGGAGGGTTCTGCTTTTTATGTTTGGGGGGTGTTATTACTGGATACTATCCCTCAGCTCGAATAGAGGGGCGAGTTTACGTTTCGTTTTACAGTTTATAGCGTTTTAAAGGAAGGCGTATTTTTGTGACATTGATGCCAACATTTATTTTAAAAAATAAAATATGAGGAATAAAAAATATAAAAAAATTTTTTGAATAATATGCATGATATAAACTTCTTCAAAATAAAGGGAGGAATTTTGGAATTAGGCGGTGTTTTTATGGTGATTGAACTAACTTCCAGATCCAATTTTCTGGGTCATTACAGCTATCCTGTAAGTGTCTCTTAAAGTTCTCTTCTATAGCTTTCTCCTTCAAGAAATAATCAAATGTAAAATTACTTTCTTGTTGTAAGGAAATAAACCCGTAACGTGGCGCTCGCGATGGACTGTAACGGAGTTATCTTGCAATCGTCATGACGTTAGGAGCGTTCCACAAGAAACGATCAGATTTCGAATTGTCTGAGCTCGACATTGCAGTTTTAGTTCCTTGGATAAAAAGTTCAGTTTAAGGCATGGATAAGAGAGCAACTTTTAACAAATATACAATTTTAACTGGTACGATAATGACTGAGGCGAATATTTACCTATACGTTAAACACAATAGACCACTGTAGGTCGCGGTGCAAGGGCCGAGGAGGCCTACCCCTCATACGTTCATTCATACCTATACATTTATGCTGGGATAGCTCAGTTGATATGGCGGCTGGCTACCCATTGAACTGCCAGAGGTTCGATTCCCAGCAAGTGTAAAAAATTGTATCTACTTCATAGCGTCAAAGCTGGCTGTGGTACCCATGGAACTCCTACCAGACGGATATCAGGGTTCTCTTTCCTCGGGGGCTGGGGCGTGAAACTGAGCACTCAACTCTATCTAGTGCCCAGTCAAGAATGGTTGAGCTATGTCTTGACTCTCACTTACGTCTTCATAGCGTGGTGCTCTAGCATGGTTGTTTGAGGCACTGTGCTACAAGCTGGAAGATCGCGGGTTCGATTCCCGATGAGGTCATTGGATTTTTCAATTGACCTAATACTTCCAGGCGCACTATGGCCCTGGTGTCGACTCAGCCCCTAACAGAAATGAGTACCAGGAATCTTCCCGGGGATAAAAGGGCGGCCGGCTGGCGCGTAAGGCTAACAACCTCACCTCCATCTGTGTGCAGAATTTTTAGAAAATGTGGGAGCCTCGACGTCTCACGACCCTACGGGGCTCCACGGTCTGCTACAGGGATAGCTTTACCTTTTTTTTTGTCGCCTGTATAGTTCTATTTAAAGATATACGTATATCTATAAATCACTGATGTTTAATCAAAATTCGTTTCAACCATTTTCGTGTAAGGTGTCATTTTTGTTTACTGGGGGACTATTTTAAGGGCGCATATTATATTCACTTGAATCTTTTCGTGGCGCAATACAGTCTTGCATTTATATTCTCACAAGTAAAATAATGTAAGACTTCGGCCTTCGGAAATACGCCACGTAGAATGTTGAAGATTTTCAAAATGTCACTCCCTATCGGATAGCTTCCTGCTCCTCTGTTTTGTCCAATCACAGCTTCACCTCCAACTTTCCGCTCACTGAGATCCCTGGAAAGGTCCAGCAGCAAATTATTGCATTTAACTGCAGTGCATTGCACTAAACTGCACTGCACTCCACTCCACTGCACTGTACTCCCAAAGACAGACGAGTCACTCTCACTAAGTAGTAAGGGTCGTGAGACACAAAAATATAATCATGAGTCCCGCGGGACTCGAAACGAAGAATGACTGTACTGGCGAAGACCAGTATCAATTTACCCAAAAGGAAACCAAACCCCAAAGAGGTTAAGGCTGAAGATAGTAACCGCAATGTTTGCAGAAACGTTAGCAAATGCTCACGCTTCTGCGCAGCAAATCCTAGAGAGCCAAAACCACACTTAAGTTATGCCAGACTATGAGAACAACAATTCTTAGCCCACATTTTTCTTCAGCGTTTCCTCTTAGCTCTGAAACTTCCAGGTGACTTATTTCCGTTCTGCCAACAAACGTCAGTTGTGTCGTCACAACCCTTCCTGCCATCCGTGACGACAATGCTTCCAATTAGCCCCTCCCTTTAGTCTGCCCGTCTGTTGCTTGCAAACCTCCCCCCCCCCATCCAATTAATAACCTTGAGGTACGATAGAAAATTGAGAGCCTATTACTGAATGCAGATTCCCAATGGAGTTTCATCCCCTACCTGTTTCAACCCTTCAGTGACTTGGCGAACGGATAATCGTGAGGGTTGATGGGTTTAAGAAGGGGTCTTGGGGGTTGTAAGCTGATTTAGAAAGCAGGGATACTTTGAAAAAACAAAACAGAAAAATTATAGTTAATTACTAAGTGTCTCAATGAATATCACGAAAGGTATTGTGTCTGGGTGATGCTTGGTGCCTGTAACTGAGATTCTGTGAAGTCTTTCTGTAGTCGCCATCAAAGACCCAGATTTAGGCCACCGGTGTAACTCGAAAATCCAGGGGCAAAATTTGACATTTCCCATCTATAGCTATGCTTTCCACAGAAAGGCCCTTCAATTCATCCGCTCTTACGGATTATAAGACTTAAGGGACACTTTAAAACTACCATTTGAATAAACAGGTACAGTATATACTTGTAAACTCCCTTAATGCCGGCTAGATAAATTAAATAAACTAACTGCATTGAAAGGAGCCCTTCTAGAGAAGCCGCCAGTTGCGCAGCTACTCAAGAATTTCCCAACATTTTATGGAATCCAAAGGTTCATTGCCGTGTTCACAGGAGCCCTCCACCGATCCATATCCTAAGCCAGATCAATCCAGTCCAGCCCCCCATTCTACTTCTCTAGGATCCATTTTAACATTAAACGTCCACCTACGTCTAGGTCTTCCTAGTTATCAGTTTCCTTGTGGCTTTCCTATAAAAATCCTATATGAATTCCTCCTCTCCTCCCATGCGTGCTACATGCCCTGTCCATGGGAAGATAAAGTAAACATAACAGTAATGGTGTCGAGAAAACTTTTTCGGCAAAGAAGGGCGCTGAAACACAGCTGTTTGTATCTGACATACTCTGACCGTGTCGTAATTAACTGATGTTAGAGTTGCTCTTGGTTTCCATGGAAACGACACGACAAACCCGTAAATATCGCCCTGCTTCTACTATTTCTTCTTCTTCTTCTTTATTGTCGCTACAGCCCTGTGTGTGTCTTGGAGTCCTCCATGGTTTCGTAAGAATAGATTTTTCGGGGATGGGGTCGTTAGCCCCACACCAGCCCCACACCCAACCCCCAATCTAGAGGATCAGGGACTACATTTCGTCTAGTCCCAAACTTTTGATCTGTCTAGAATAGCTGATCCTACCAAGAACTTACGCTCCCGCCAGCAAAGCTCGCTAGATCATTGGGGTCCTCAAACCTCCCCTCCACGATAAGGCGGTAGTCCTCGCGGAGCATCAAACTAATCATACACGTGTTTACATTGGCACTAGGGTGACAGGGGAAAGAGTTTTTATTCTGCTTCAAAGAGTCAGGGAGCTCAACCGCTCAACCTGTCCAGTGGGTACCAGGGGTCCTTTTCCCGGGGCTAAAGCAGTCAAGCAATGAAGCTGACAATTCACCTCCATATAATTCCGAAGTCGAAAACTGTGGAGCTATACATCCGTACCCCAAAAAGTTCTTAATTAACTGAGAACAGGGACAGATTTACCTGATCTTACTGTGTCTCATTAGCACTAGGATGGTACTCGTATGATGCGACAATCATCAGGTACTTTCATGTAACACACGAGCTGTTACACTGTACTTATGAAGTTAAAAATTTTAGTTAATTTTACGGCTTAACATCTAGTTAAGTATTGTAATTAAAATCCAAATTAGATTTAGATTAGATTAGATTTTGTGGACCTTAACTGTTTTTTCAGTTTATTAATCTATATACAGGACACCTTGTACGGGGGATCAGGCCGTCGCAAGGTCGCTACCTACACATAAAACAACACAAGAATAAACGCATAGACATCGATGCCTCAAGTTTGATTCGAACGCACATCCCAGTGTTCGAGCGGGAGAAGATGATTCATACCTCAGATCGCCAGGCCACTGTGATCAGCTTAGAATTAAATACATGCTCGTTTTTTCTGGTCAGATCTTGCATCATCATCATCATCGGCAAGACAGCCCATTTTGAGCCACAGCCTTCCTTAGAAGATTCTATAAGACAGTATCCGGTTTTCACTTCTTTGGATTTCACAACAGTAATTTTTTAGAGAGCAAGGTCGTCAGCCCTGCGCCTAATCCCCAACCTGGAGGTCCAGGGCTTTGTATTTATGTCCCCCAATTACAGGGTGGCACATTTATACCCCCAGGCACCAGGTTCCCGTTTCATCAGCTTTTACGACTCGCAGGGCTACTTTGGAAGCATTCTAACCCACCTCCACGTGGAGGGCTAAGGCTTTTAATACTGTGTTTTGTTTTAAATTGTTCATGGTTCTTTGTCAATGTTTTGATTTTTGCTGCTTCTGTTGTTTTTCGTTATATGCGAGTGTTTTAAGCACAGAAATTGCTCTACTTTTACATACATATCACAGCTTTCTGGTGCCTACAAGACCACGTGTTATTAGTGTGCAGCACACGTGTGGAGATTCAAATTAACGGGTGACAGAAACCACCATGCTGGTGCAGAAGCGTGCCCCGGTAGGGGCCCACGTGCTGCCTGCGCTGGACATCGCTTTCTATAACCGGTTCCATTAGCTCAAGTGTTTCCATTTCATTAACGCATCGTGGTTGTTGGACTGCCCGTCGCGTCTCATGATTCACTGTCCAGGTGTTCACCTTCTCCCTCTCTCTCACCTTCTCTTTCTCTTATCGTCCAAATTCGTCTTCAATCCCTTCTTCCGTCTTCTTTCCTACATCGCTATTAGTGCTCATTTTCTTTAGTACGCACAGTCTGTATTTTTGGATATGGCTGTCCTCATCAAAATGCACAGTGAACTTTGTCGAGTCGTCTGCCGGAGACAAGAAGCCAGGATGGCTCAGTCGGTATAGCGACGGTCTAGACGCCCAGGGTACGATTCCTGGCAAGAGAAAGAGATTTTTCTCACGTCACAGCGTCCAGACCGACCCTAGGGCCCATACGCCCTCCTATCCATTACCAGGAACTTTTTCCTCTGGGATAGAGCTGCCAGGGTGTCAAGCTTACCACTTACCTCCATCTAGTGCCGACGTCAAAAATGGTGGAGCTATTCCTCCAATTCATCCCCCCCCCCCCCCAAGACCTCTTCATGGTATGGTTCCTAATCAAGCTCAAGAACAACTTCATGTTTTTATGCAGACGGAGATATGTGGAAAACTGCGATTTGCGGAAATCTTATTGTATCGGCCACAAAGAAATGGTGAAAAGATAAGTACCGACATAGTTCTCAGGATCGGAACCCAGGCCACTGAACTTGCAGTCAAATGGGTAGAATTTCTGCCTCATATTCGGAAGGTCGCGTGTTCAAATATCGGTCCACAGACTTGATAGCTTGACGGAGATGGTTTGCGGTTTTCCTAGCTTAAACACTGGGATAGCACTTCAAATTAGGGTCCAGACGCCTCCATACAAATCCTTTCCAGTTCATTATTTACTAATCACGTGGTCACTCGGTGCTAAATGAGTTGAACTGAACCACGTTGGCTCAAAGGGTAAAGTTTCTGACATTTATGTGGGAGGCGCGTAGTTCTAATACCAGATGGGACTTCCGCTGTTCTTGCTGAGATTTTTCGTAGTTCTACGTAGTCCCCTCAGGGAAGTACCTGGGTAGTACGTCAAATTAGTCCACAATCGTTTCCTGCCATACCCTTTTCAGCTCATTATTCGTTCCTCCTATGATTTCGCGGCAAATAATCTGAGACATGTAAATAAGCAGAAGAAATATACTGTATCAAGTGTAGCAGGTTTTTAACCTACTTTCCTTATATTGAAAAAATAAAAGTAGGCTTATGAGGTCTGCATGCTGTCTGTGTGTCTGTTAATCCCCCCCCCCCTATTAACTTTTGAATGCCTAAACCATTCTTTATTAAACTTGATATGTATATCATGGCACCTGAGTATATCTCGTCGGCGTATTCATAAATCCCTCCCATCAGTCTGTGTGTCTGTATACATATTCCCGTATCATTACTAGGCAACGGCTCAGTAATAACGTTACCTCTGCAACGAATAGACGCGCAACTATAGAAGATTTGTTGCAGGCGCCATTTTCTATGATGTCCATGCAGTATTAAGGGAAATAACGCGAGTTGTTCTTCCTGGAACTTCTTGTTATTCTCAATTTCTGTAACTACTATTAAGTTCCGGAGCACGCGCAAGCGCAGTTGGTTGAGGCACTATGCTACAAGCCGGAAGATCGCGGGTTCAATTCCCGATGAGGTCATTGGATTTTTTTCAATTGACCTAATCCTTTCAGCCGCACTATGGCCCTGGGGTCGACTCAGCCTCTAACAGAAATGAGTACCAACAATCTTCCTGGGGGAAAAGGGCGCCAGGTCGGGGCGCAAAGCTGACAACCTCACCGCCAACTGTGAGCCAATTTTCTAGAAAATATGAGAGCCTCGACGTCGTGTCACAGGGNAAATATGGGAGCCTCGACGTCTCACAACCCTATGGGCCTCCACGGCGTGTCACAGGAACAGCTTCGCCTTTTTAATATTAAGTCTCTTTATAAGAGATAGTAATGTGGTAACAGCACATATACAAGCAGTTCCTTTACAGTTACTGGCTATGTCTTCTGATCACGGCCATCAGCGACCGAAACGTGCAATTACAAAAGCGTATACTTTCTCCGAGTAAACCGGTAACACACGGTGGACTTCTGGTACTTGCTGTGTGCTATGAGAGGTGTGAAGATTCCAGAAGGCTGAGCCACTGACTGGGTCGCTGACTCAACCAATCACCAAGGCGGTGGAATCCTCTCACTCAGCTGTCAAGGTTTTGGTACGGGTATAATGACTGACAGATTGCCCACAATGTTGAGTGACGTCACAACTTCAGAGTGTTTCACGCGACATCATGAAACATCTTCATTTTGCGGCCACAAAACGTGACGGTCCCATCAACCTGTTCTTTACGCCTTATCGCTTGGCTGGTGCAGGGCATCTTACGGACATTTGGCGGCTGGGAAAATGATTTCCTTTTGTGGGCTGCTTTATGACACTTAAATTCTCTAGAGTATATAGCGTCCAAACCGATCTCAGTGGCTGCCTGGTCTAGGGCATGAATCTAATTCGCCCGCTCGAACACTTGGGCAGTGGGTTCGAATCCCGCTCGAGGCATGGATATCTATGTGCATTCTTTCAGCGTTTATGTTGTTCTGTGTGTAGTTAGCGGCCTTGCGACGAGCTGATCCCCCGTCCAAGGAGTCCTACCGACTGTGTACAGATTAAGAAACTGAAAAAGCGGCCAAGGTCCAAAAGAGCTGTAGAGTCATAAATAGATAGATAAGTAGTAATATTAGTCACTTTATTGGATCTAGGCACCGATCACGACTTTAAGGATAGTCGCAACAGCGGGACCTGGTTTCAGTATCAGGTTGTGCTGTGTATACACTAACCTCAGAAATGATTGGACCTCATCGTTGTCCTGATGAAGCTAGTTTAACAAAATAACGTAGGATCATGTCAGGATAACTCACCATTCTCACGTACTAGATTACGGAATGGTGAGTCATCAAGGTGAGAACGCCAGGTGCCACAAGGAAGCCCGAATATGTAAACTAATATTTGTATCTTACTGTACAATATGTAACACATGGGACCACTACCTGTCTTCAGAATATACACTGCTGTTTCCGGTCTACTAACAATCGGTGTCGTTATCATCCGAGCGTACAGAATCTGCCACATTTGACTGGTGACATCGCGGGATAATTCTTCGGAGACCTTCTGGCTTTTCACAATAATATATTGGCAGGAAGTTGACTCGAATTCTTACCCCACTGTTTTCTAAATAGTGTAACACGTAGGTATATCACCTTTCATTAAAACCTCCACATACCTCAGCAGTGAGTGTAGTTGTCATGGATACGAACAGAAAGCCTGCCTGGAAACAACAAAAGACCAGTTAATTGCGACCGGAAATACACCTGTGTTCAAACCATGGAGTCGGCCGTGGAACTGAGCTCTTTACAAGTACCACAGGTAATTAACGGTGTTACGGATGAACTGATATTTCCCTCTCCTCCACCGCCATAAAACACCCCTTACTAAAACCACCCTTCAAACAAACGTCAATGAATTTCTGTCATCCTAGCTAGATTTTTCTTTTTTCTTTTTTTTTTCACCCCCTCACAGTCTTTTGTTACATGTTCCCTGCCAAACACTGGTCACCACATCGGAATTAACAAAGGTTCCGCACTGTCTATTGTTGAAGGAGGGGATTAGAAGCGACACAATGCTACGTGTTTGAGGTTATGGACGACACTTTGCCTCATTACCTACCTTCAATATGGCGACGAAACAATAGAACAATCTATCCGTTCCGTTGGACCATTGTTTCATTTGTTTGCACGCTTTTGTTCTATTCGAAGCATTCTTTTGGATTGAAGACATGTGAAAAGCGATTTGCGTGGTGATAAAATTTGATTGCACACAATTTTGTGATGATAAAATAAAAAAATTTCTGGAATATTTGCTGTACGATAACCGGGATTTTTATAGTTGAAGAGTAGGGAATTTAAAATATGAAATTAGAATGAATTATGTAATACATCTAGGATTTCATTTAAGGGAGGATTTTCAGAAATTAGTTTACAGATACGTGTTAATACCATATTGCTCTGAATATGTTTCGCGTTTTTTCTCCCACTTCCCGAAATCGACTCTGCATTATGTTTGCGCACTTTCAGTTCAGTTGTCGCCCAAGATGTAATATACCAGTAAAAGGTAAAAGTAAAGGTACCCCTGTATGTGGCCATGAAGGCCCATGGGTTTGTGAGACGTCGAGGTTCCCAGATTTTCTCTAGACAATCGGCTGTAAGGCTGTAAGTTTGTCAGCCTTACGCGCCGGCCGCGGTTTACCTCCCAAGAAGATTCCTGGTACTTATTTATGTTAGAGGCTGAGTCAACTCCAAGGCCATACTGCGGCTGGAAGGATTAAGTAAATTTAAAAAATCCGCCTCATCGGGACACGAACCCGCGAGCTACCGGCTTGTAGCATAGTGCCTCAACCAACTACTCTACCGCGTACTCCGTAAAATATGAGTTCTAAGGCATATTTTCTCAACGCAAGAACTGTGGAGCCAGAGAAACAACCATTGCTAGGTAAAAGTTTTGTAACACAAAACAGTGGAGTAACTGTTGGAAGCGGTATTTTCTGTGAGGTCCGCGTTGAGGCTATATAACGAGGACCAGCTGCCATTACGGGATACTCTCGAGATGAGAGCTAGAATAGTATGAGTTTAGTTTGAAATAGCCTCCAACCTGCAAGGGGCAGAGGAACGTCCACTATTGGAAGACCGTGACTGAGAACATTAATCTCTGTGTGTGGTAGTGTTTTGCAAAATGTAGTCACGAGTTGTTTAAGAGTTTATTAAATCCGATTACATATCCAAATCCCGTATATAGTTACACTTTTCTCGTGACAGCTGTGTCAGACGTTAGAAGCTGGTAGCTGAGGCCGGGAACAGTTCGGGAACCCAGAGGAAGCCGCTACCAAGCAACGGCTAGGGAATACTGAGAGGACTTTACGCGTGCTGTAGTTGCAGTGATCTCTGGAGCGTGTAACTCAGTGAGGCTGTTATAGTTAGGAGTGTAGGTATCCAGTAAATTCAGTTATCAGTCCAAATGCCCTCTGTAGTCAATCACATGACAGTCCTCTTTTTATCCTACTTTCCTTATTTTGAAAAAATAAAAGGAGGTTTATGAGATCGCCTTCCTGTCTGCCTGTTTATCCGTCCGTGTCTGTCTGTCTGTGTGTCCCTCTTAATTTTTCCGTTTTCTGTGCTGTCCGTGTGGTATCAAACAGAGTAAGCGATTAGTTATCCCCAGAAATTCTTGTTTGTAATTTCTCTATTTTCTTCCGTATTTTATTATTTTATTATTATTCTAAGTGGGGTGAGACTGAGTTCACTTGGTACTGCGGCCACTTCTGGCCTATTGTACCAGCCCCAGATGATAGGTGAGGGTGATTGTGGGGCAATTGGTGGAATGACGATTGGGAGGGGAAACCGAAATACTCGGAGAAAAATTGCCCCAGCTTCACTTTGTCCACCAAAAATGTCACATGACCTGACCTGGGCTCGAACCTGGGCCACCGCGCTGGGAAGCCAGCGACTAACCGCCTGAGGTATGGCGAGGCCTTTCCTTCCGTGTTGCGACACCAGTGAAAGTTTTTCCGAAACTTTAAACGCACCCGTATTTGATGATTGTCCGTCTGGTGGGATGTGACGCTGTGTAGATTTGCATTATTTTGCCATGAAGAATGAGGCAGTACGTTGCTCCAAAACGTTTTTATCTCTGAAACTAAGCAAGACTTCATGAAGACGTGAGGGGGCGGTGGAGTGGAATTACAGTTCTACGCTTTTTTAACTTCAGCACTAGTTACAGATGAGTGGTCAGATTCACGCCCTGGCTGTTTCACCGCCGAGGGAAAGAACCCCGATATCAATAGGACAGGAGACTGCGCGCGCCTCAGAGTCTGTCTGAATGCTATGGATCTGCCCCTATCGGTAATTTTTTATTGTTTATTTGAAGATGCTGTCAGTAGCTCAGGCTGTGGTGTCGAATGGCAGTGAATACTGAATTGGAAAGGGTTTGGATAGAAACAGCCCTCCCTAATTTAAGGTACTATCCCAGCACTTTCTTGAAACGACTGAGGAAAACCACGAAATATCTCAACGACAGAAGTCGGTGCTCCAGCCGAGGTTCAAACTGAGCACCTTCCGAATGCAAGCCGGGAGACTTACAGCTTGAGCCAACTTATTCTTGGCCTGGAATCGAACCCTCAACTGATATCCTCCGTTAAAATCATAGTTACTAGGGCTGGACGACAGGGTTTCGTATCCCGTCAGGGGCATCGTGTCGTCCAGACCGTCTCTGGGACCCATACAGCCTTCTATCTATTGGTTAAAGGCGGGGTAGGGCTGTTGCTCCTGGGAGTAAGGTGGCCGGGGCGTGAAGCAGATCATTTAGCTCCTAGTACCAAGGTCAAGAATGGTGTGACACAGCTGGGACACCACTCCACCATGTCTGCATAACATAGTGCTTAATTACATAATTAAGGGAATAAATTTACCTTTTATCCATCATAATCACTGTGCTGAATGAGCTACCCTGGTCTATCGCTTTACTAACGAATGGTTTGAAATATTCCTTTGTGCGAATTGGTCCATTCTACCTGCAGTTAGTGACAATATTAAACACCCTATGCTCGTTGAACTTTGGCAAGACAAGAAGAAAAAGAATATAGAAATATCCCTTGTCCCTTTATCTTTTTTTGTTTCCCTGAGTTTTATAACCATGTAAATCCGCTTTGTAACTTCCCTAGTCTGCCCGCTCGCCCCCACGGAAAGCCAGCTGCTGTTTTCCAGCCCGTGTTGCCTGAGATGGGCCCGTACCTAACATTCAATTCAATCAAGTCTTGCAGCATGACATACTTCACGTTATATATGCAGATAATATGTCTACATGCTTTCCCGGGAACACGATATATTGAAGAAACGAATTCAATTTCTTCCAATCTCCGCTTTTCTTTTTAATCTTAGTTTTACATATAAGATATTTCTTGTTTGAGGGTTTTCATAGAATATTCTTACTGAAATGTTTTCATACAAGGTTTTTGATCTCATTTGTTTGAGAACGAGGGTTTTATAAGAAGAGAAATGCGATTTATTTTCTCATCCATGTAATAAATAAAGCCTATTATATGAATAACAGCAAAATAAACCCTCAAGTCTCTTGATGTATGATGCTGTTGCTGTAAGGAAAAGAAAAATTTGGTACACATGTAACAACGTTGTAGTGCAATCACGACTGTGACACGATCCTCAACTGTTTTATATTGTTACGTCAGTCTCTGTTCATCACACATGTATGGTTTCTCTCCCCTGAAAGAAGATTTCACAATCCTCTTTTCCCCTAAAATGAGTTGGAGTTCCATTTTGTGCTTCAAATGGTGATTGGGTTTAAAATCTCAACTTCCTTTACATGGAAGACATTTTGATCTGATAATGTGACTGCTGCCATTTTGTTGATGATGTCTTAAAATATTCATCCTCGTGCATCGTAACAGCAGCAATGATAATCTGTATCTAAGCATATAAATTACAAAGTAAGGTAAAATGGAGGCGCCCCGTAGCTCAAGCTGTTAGTCGCTGGCTTTCCACCGCGGCAGCCCGGGTTCGATCCCGAGTCTGGTCAAATGGGATTTGTGGTGGACAAAATGGCACTGGGGCAGATTTTCTCCGAGTACTTCCGTTTCCCCTGCCAATCTTCATTCCACCAATTGCTCCACAATCACCCTCACCTATCATCTGGGGCTGGTACAATAGGCCAGAAGTGGCCGCAGTACAAGAGACTTAGTCCCACCCCACTAGCGTTAAAAAAAGGTAAATTGGCCCTTATGCTTAATTAATTATCACGCCATGAAGATGTATTGGGGAGTGGAGGTATAGCTCCACTCTTCTTGACCTCGGCACTAGAAGGAGATGAGTGGTCACCTTCACGCCTCGGCCACTTAACCCCAGGGGAAGAACCCTCGGTACCCATTCTATAGAAGGCTGTGTGGACCCCAGAGTCAGTCTGGACACAGTGGAGAAGAGAAATAAATTTGGAGTGCCGAGAATAGAACCCCAACCGTCCAGCCCTTAGCCCGCCGCTTTATATTGTGAAGACGGTTTATGACTAAATATTTGTGTTACCTGAAACTTCGTGTGTTTAGGAGTGATATTAAGAAATGCAAGTTTTTTACACATGTTGACGTTTTTGTTGGTTTATTGCACAATGCTGACAGTATGTATGTATGTATGTATGTATGTATGTATGTATGTATGTATGAGGGGTAGGAGTTCTCGGCCCTTGCACCGCGACCTGCACTGGTCTTTTGTGCTTTATGCTGACAGTAAGTGAACTACACAGTGCCAAATGGTGGGATGATGAGCGATGACTTGGAAAGGATTCGAAAGGAAATGGTTGCAGCCTAATCAAAATACTAACCCTGAAATTTCCTGCAGAGACTGAATACCATAAAATTTCTCAGTAGGGATAGCCAGTGTCCTAGTCGAGATTCGAAACAAGTACATTCTAATATGAGCCAATAGCATTACTGCCAAGTCACTTATCTTTGCTGGTGGCTAATGAAGACCATATTTTTGAGAATTTGAAGACAATTCTATTACTCATTTAATTCTTTAAACTCCGTCTTCATTTCTAATGTTTGAGGCTTATACTCCAGGGTGGTTAGACGATGCGGATATGGCCAGTGTTGTCGACGTTTCAGAGGAGCATGCTGCCTGTGTCGTCAGGATTGAAATGTAAATTTTGATCTTAAAATATCGCTATATGTTTATTGTGAGCCGATCACAGTGACCGTGTAGTCTGAGGCATGAACTGTCGTCGATCACTCGAACTATAGGATCGGGGGTTCGAATCCCACTTAAGGTATGGATGTCTGTATTGTGCGCTTTTATTCTCTGTTTATGTTGTTCTGTGTATAGGTAGAGGCCTTGCGACAGGCTGATCCCTAGTCCAAGGAATCCTAACGACTGTATAGGATCAAAAAACTGAAAAAAAAAAAAGCAGCCAAAGCCCAATAAGGGCTCTATAGCCATAATAATAATAATAATAATAATAATAATAATAATAATAATAATAATAATAATAATAATAATCTGACGTTTGCTGTCATGTTACGGAACTTTGGGGTTAAGACAAGAAGATTGATTTGCAAGTATTCTTTGCTTTTGTTGAGTGATCTCAGAAGCTTTGATTTCGACTATCGATATATGGAAACGCGTACGAATTTGTCATCTTTGAGCCGAAACGCACGCTTCTAGCATGTGGACCATGATTTACAGAACGAATGGAGTACGTCAGTTGTTAAATAAGCGGGTTCAGAAACGTTTTACACGTGAAAGCTGTATATTTCGTTCGGAGTTCCAGCGTTATGGTTTGCTGAATGTATTGGCAACAGGTTAGATCCTGTCAGGATCTTTTTGTTCCCGTGTTTTCATGGTTTCTTTCCAAGGTCAGCTTTCGGAAACCATTGTACATCACTTACAAAGAAAACTGCAGTAAATGTCGCAGAGAAGATGTTGGGTCGGTAGAAACTGGTACAATACTGCGTACCCTACAGATGTTTTTCTTTATTTGGTAAATACAGGAAGATCAAAACTACTTTAGCGAAGAAGACCAATGTAACCTAAAGGGTTCTGGCGATGGTGTATAATACGCAGAATTACCGGGTTTTTGGACTTTGTCCGTCGTCCGGTGTTCTAGATGCTGGATAACCCTTATCAGAAATGAGATCACCAATTCGCAGAGATCTGTATGACGTGATATACTCTTCATGGGTTTCCATGAGAGGTTCGAGTCTCGAGTGTTCAGGTTTCACTCCACAGATAGCGCTAGCGGTAGGCACAAATTTTCCATTTTTTTCTATGCATTGGTGTTCTTGTACTTAGTTTTGTTGGCTACGTTTGTAGCACAAATTTCTACTTCTCTTTCTATCCTGGATCCACGCATGTGCGTGCTGTATCACAATTATTATTGCATATTATCTTGCTATCTCCATCCGAATTAGCCTGGTCTCAGGTAATTAAATACCTGAGGTGAATATAATAAATATCGTCTATGGAGTCTTATATGTTTTCCTGTATTATTCAAAAGTCTTAACTAAACTAAATGACCAATCCAGAAAAGCCTCTCGCGGCCCAGTATAATTGATGCCAGGGCCCACTACTGGGCCGCGGCCCCGCGGTTGAGAAGCACTGTCCTAGAGGATAGAACACTTCGGCAAGATTACTGTTTTTCTGTGACTCCGTATAACATGGTAGACAGGAGCAACGTTTCGTAAGTACCTGCTGCCTCTGTCTTCATGGTAGTTTAGCTTGAAGATGGATACAGCTTCTATTACCAAGAAATTATGTGTGTGTCTCCTTACATTGACATATAAACATAAAAACCATGTTAGTGTCACTGAGTGTCACGCACAGCAGTCCCGCTTGGTCCCTTACAAGCTGTGAGTACACAGCGATAAGATGTGAGTGATTACGTCATCAGTTTAACTTGTCAGCCGTGATCCTAGGAGTTCAAAGTTCGCGTTTCTCACTGAATATGAAGTAATGTTTGGGGCAATAGTGCAACGTTTATTTAAAGAAATAAAATTAATAAAGATTACGACTAATTAGTTGAATAATGAATTTTAGAGGTTTTGAGCTGTAAGAAGCTGTGACCTAATCGTTCGGGCCCTCTGACTTCTTATTGTCTTGTAACAGATTCTGACTCCACGTACAAGAATTTAAGATGATTGACTTTTGCTGTTATTTATTCTCGTCGTGTATCCAGCTGGCACGTTGGTAAATAAGATGACAAGCCATGGACTGGATGACACGATCTGTCGTCATTTCCCGGGGGGTAAAGTTTCCAGAGCGTGAAGCTAACCATTCCTCTACATCTAATAACTAATTGGATAGATAACTTTAGGGTATGAACAATCCTGTCTTCTGGGACCTAACACTCGGTAGTCCGTTGAAAGACAAGCTGCGTTTCGCATGAACACCTCGCCTCCATCTTCAGGAACGAAAAATAACTCAAGCAAGTACTGAATGGATCTGAGTTCTTGAGAAGTTAGCAGTCGCTCAGCTACTCAAGAATTTCCCAACCTTTCATGAAAACCGAAAGTCCAATACTGTGTTCACAAGAGACCTCCCTGGACGCTATTCTGGGCCAGGCGAATCCAGTCCATAAAACCCCATCCTATTTCTCTATTTATCTTCCCAACTACGTCTAGGTCTTCCTAGTGGTCTCATTCCTACCTGGTTTTCTCACCAAAATCATATACGAATTCGTCTTCGGCCCCGTGAGTGCTACCTGCTCTACTCATCTTATCCTCCGTCAGTTTATCGTCCTATTTACATTTGGCGAAGAGAACGAGTTATGAAGATCCACACTGTAAGTCAAGCAAGAAACCAGCATGGAGCAGGTAGCAACCAGCTTGCTTGGTTTTTATACTTCGACCCTGAAAATGGAGGAGACATGTTCCTCTGAAATATCAATTGACCGCTAACGGACTCCACCGCATTATATCCCAGGAGGCAGGACTCTTAACAGCCTCTGCTGCAAGGACCTAAAATCCTACAGCTTCGTGGTACTCTGTCTCATTTGAAGCTGGTGAAATCACACACTTTTATGGAACCCAAATGTTCTTCGCCATGTTTACGGAAACCCGCTCTTGGGCTTTGACCTAAGCCAGTTCAATCCAGTCTACTTCTCTATGAAATATTGTTACATTGCCTTCCCAACCTATTCATATGCTGACTACTAAAATTATATATGCGTTTGTTACATTCATGTCCGTGCTACATGTGCCGCCCATCTCATCCTTGACCTGATCACCCAAACGGTATCAATCTGTATAGCGACGGGCTACCAGCTGGACGTCCGGGCTTCCATTCCCTATAGGGGTAAGAGATTTTTCTTTTCTTCATAGCGTCCAGACCGGCTCTGTCTCCCTCAGCGGGTAGCGGGGGCTGTTTCCCTGGAGGTAATGCGGCCGATGCGTGAAGCTGATCACTCACCTCCATCTAGTGCCGAGGTGGAGGATGATGGAGCTGTACCTCCGCTCCCCTTTACGTTTTTATGGCGTGGCACGTAATTACACACAGGAACAACTTTGTTTTTACTTTACATTTAGGTCTGTACAATTTTATTGGCCACCCTGTTACTGCATTTTTGGCCGTTGTGTAGCTCAGGCGGTTAGTGGCCGGTTTCTCACTGGGGATGGTCAAGTTCAGTCCCAGATTTGTCAATGTGGGGTTTGTATTGAACAGAGTGTTACTGGGGCAGGCTTATGTCGGCGCACTCCGGTTTCCTCTGCCAGTTACTGTTCTGGGAATTCTGCATACTGGTCTATCGTTAAAGACAAACGCAGTAGTCGCCTGTGAGGCCCCAGTGTCACAGGGCTCTCTCACTTTACATTTATATATATCGTGTCTTTCTTAGTCCCGTCCGACGTTGATGTGTAACTCCACGCCTTCCAAAAAATTTAATGATCAGCTGTTTATTTTCAGTTATTACATACGCTTTCTGGGCTGCTCGCACGTCACTGCTCGTGGAAAGGTAGCCGTGAACGATGATTTCAAGAGAATACAGGAGGAACAACCGTTGCCTATTTTACTATTAACTAAAATTAACTCCATTGAGCCTAGCCCTTCTCCAGAAGCCGCCAATTGTGCAACTACTCAAGAATTTACCAACATTTTATGGAACGCGAGGGTTCATTAATGTGTTCACAAGAGCCCTCCACTGGTCCCTATCCTGAGTCAGATCAATCCAATCCATACAATTCCATCCTCTCTCTCTCTCTAGTATTCATTTTAACATTGTCCATCCACCTACGTCTTGGCCTTCCTAATGATCTCTTTCCTTTTGGCTTTCCCAGCAGTATTTTGTATGTATTCCTATTCTCCCCATTCATGCTGCACGCCCTGTCCATCTCATCCTCTTCGACTTGGTCATTTAAATTATACTTAGAGAAGAGTACAAGTTATGAAGCTCCTCATTATGCAGTTTTTACTATTTACTATTTTACTATTACAATAGTATTAGGTGATCACAGTTTCCACGCTGCATGAGGCTCGAAATTTCTTCACCCGCACAAACACTGGGATCTTGGGTTCGAATCCCATTTGAGCCATGGATGTAAGCGTTCTGTTTGTGTTGTCCTGTATAGGTAGCGGCCTTGCGACGGGCTGATCCCCTTTCCAAAGAGTCCTACCGACTCTGTAAGATCCATAATTTCATAATTCTTAATGGGAATAAGTGGGAAGGCCTAATCCTGAAGATAGAAGAAGGAAGAAGTAGGGACTGAGGAAGCTCAAGATATGCATCTGTCAATATGATGGTTTCCGTGCCGAGATTTTAACCCCAACACAAATCAGGGATGGTGACCAATACACCGTGATCATCTGTATATATATATATATGCCTTTCTTCCGTGGCGATTAGAGGGACAAATTGTCAGTCTGTGGTGGCTAGAATAGAGTGCTGCATGTATCATGGCCTCGACTGTTCTCAGGCACGTGTTATCTTTTGGAAGCCAGACTGCTCGGCGCCATGGACTCTAACCTTGAGTCCTTACCCTATGAGATTATCAGTGTTGCCACATCTTCCTGTTTCTGGTACATTTATCTTGCAGCTAGAAATATTGAGATTCACACTGTAACTTGCCTGAAAACAGCAAACTGCTCCTTATTTATAAGTTCTAGAAGTTACTACAAGTATTATACAGAACTCTTAGGCTTATTTTGGACTCTATCCATCGTCTTGTATATAGCAGACAAAAAACTACGTTTCAGAGACTTAACCAATTAAGTACTACGCCATGAAGGTGTATGGGGGAATGGATGTATAGATCCACATTTTCTTGACCTTGGCATTAGTTGGAAGTGAGTGGTCAGCTTTACGCCTCGGCCGTTTTACTCCCGGGGAAAGAGCCCCCCGGTACCTATTAGATAGAAGGTTGGGTGGATCCCAGAGCCGTTCTGGACGACACGGAAAAGAACAAATTCTTGACCTTATCGGAACTTGAACTCTGACCCCTCGGCATTCCAGCCAGTAGCTAGTCAAGTTTTACTTGAGGACGGACAAAGATTCAGTCTCCAAACGTTGTTTTTTTTTTTTGTCTTCTATATACCAGACGATGGATAGAGTCCAAAATAAGCCTAATAGTTCCGTACAGCATACACCATCGTCAGAATCCTTTCAAGTCTATCTACAAGTATTATGTTTTTGACATTATCCATCGTCTTGTCTATCTTTTTTAAAAACCGTCCTGTTTTTCTTTTCAAAACAACGCTTCGGAGACTGGATTCTGTCTCCGTCCTCAGGTAAAACCTACTCAGTTGTGTCCAATAGACAGAGCCAGGCCTCTATCTCCGGACACCTATGCCAGTTTCAAGAAGGGGTTCATAAACCAAACGCAACACAAACCTTATTGAATACTTTCTTAGCTCTCGTCCTGAGCCGCGCCATAGCTCAAGCGGTTAGTCGTTGGATTCCCATCGCGGCGGCGCGGGTACGATCCCGGGTCTGGTCAAGTGGGATTTGTGGTGGACAAAGTGGCGCTGGGGCAGGCTTTCTCCGAGTACTTAGGTATCCCCTGCTAATCTTTATTCCACCAATTAGTCCACAATCACCCTCACCTATCATCTGGGGCTGGTACAATAGGCCAGAAGTGGCCGCAGTACAAGGGACTTAGTCCCACCCTACTTACTTACTTACTTACTCATGGAGCTGAGCCCTTCTGGAGGAGCCGCTAATTCTGCAGCTACTCAAGAATTTCCCAGGATTTTATGGAACCCGAAGGTTCATTACCGTGTTCACAAGAGCTCTCCACTGGTCCCTATCCTGAGCCAGATCTATCCAATCCATACCATTCCATCCTATCTCTAACATCCATTCTAATATTGTCCACCCACCTACGCCTTGGTCTTCCCTGTGGTGTCTTTCCTTCTGGCTTTCCCACCAATATCCTATACGCATTCCTCGTCTCCCCCATTCGTGCTACATGACCTGCCCACCTCATCCTCCTTGACTTGATCATTCTAATTATACTTGAAAAGAGTACAAGTTATGAAGCTCCTCATTATGCAGTTTTCTCCAACCTCCTGTCACTTCATCTCTCTTCGTTCCAAATATTCTCCTCAACACCCTGTTCTCAAACACCCTCAGTCTATGTTCCTCCCTTA
>NW_019731220.1:654393-756999 GCF_002891405.2 Cryptotermes secundus | reverse complement strand
ATCATGATTTTTCCCAGCATTTTAGTCACGAGACAGCAACATATACTTAGTTTTCTCAGCGTTTACTTCTAGACCAACCTCCTTACTTGCGTCAATTTAAGTTTGTGTGTTTTTCTTTATGGTATCTATATTATTACCCTGTAGATTCACATCATCGGCATAGACCAACAGCTGATGTGTCCCGTTTAATTTCAGTCCCACCTGGTTTCCCTGGACCTTCCTAATGGCATATTCTAAAGCAAAGTTGAAAAGGAGTGGCGATAAAGCATCTCCTTGTTTTAGACCATTCTGGATGGGAAATTTATGAACCAAATGCTTACCCATACCGACTTTACTATACGTTTCGTTTAAACATATTATAACCAGCCTAACTAGTTTCATGGGTATCCCAAACTCTATCAGAATATTGTACAATACTTCCCTCCTAACTGAATCGTAGGCTTTCTTGAAGTCTATGAATAGCTGATGTACTGTCTAATCGTTCTCCCATTTTTTCTCCA
The DNA here is from genome assembly GCF_002891405.2 of Cryptotermes secundus. NCBI lineage: Eukaryota > Metazoa > Arthropoda > Insecta > Blattodea > Kalotermitidae > Cryptotermes > Cryptotermes secundus. The sequence continues at coordinate 756,499 of NW_019731220.1, read as the reverse complement.
ATATCTGAGAAATGCAAAAGATCTGATCTATAGTTAATCTGTTACGTCGAAACCCACACTGATGATCCCCAATAATTTCATCTATATATGGACTTAACCTTGAGAGAAGAATATTGGATACAATTTTGTATGAAGCTGAGAGCAGTGATATCCCTCGATAATTACTACAGTCAGTTTTATCACCTTTCTTGTGAACCGGTACAATAATAGACTCCTTCCACCGATCAGGCAATTTTTCCTTATGCCAAATAGAAGTAATTAGATTGTGGATCTTACAACGTAATATTTCGCCTCCTGCTTGAATAAGTTCTCCCGGAATTTGATCACTACCTGGCGATTTATATCTTTCCAATTTTGCAATAGCACTTTCAACCTCAAAAGGGCTAGGAACAGCCACTAACGGTTCAGCTGTATGGATTTCTGTCTGCTTAACATCACTGACCCTATGTACATTCAATAACTGAGAGATGTTTGTTTGCTCACTGCCAGTCTTTCCCTAACCTTTGCCACGACCAAGTAGTGGTCAGTATCACAATCTGCTGTCCTGAATGATCGGACAACAAGTATACTTGGGTGCCGTCTCCTGTCTATCAAAATGCAATAAAAAATATCTCTCGTCCTGCATGGTATGAATTTAGTGCCAAGGCAGATGAGTCACTATGCAATTACATAATTTTTCTTATTGCTAGTGAGGTGGGACTAAGTCCCTTGTACTGCGGCCAATTCTGGCCTATTGTACCAGCCCCAGATAATAGGTGAGGGTGATTGTGGAGCAATTGGTGGAATGAACATTGGCAGGGGAAACCGAAGTACTCGGAGCAAACCTGCCCCAGCGCCACTTTGTCCACCACAAATCCCACTTGACCCGAGACCTGGGAAGCCAGCGACTAACAGCTTGAGCCATGGCGCGGCCATACAATTACATGTCTCAGGAAATGAGCTCATTATGTTGGGATCGTGCAGCACTGCTCGTCGTTATCAACGTTTCATCTTATCTACATAATTCGATGTCATTTCATGCTGGAGGCGGATTGATCTGCTAAACTCTGAGACTTTCATTTAAAATGCGTGATGTATTCTCTCTCACTGTTTGAAGTCCCGAGTTCCTCTAAATAACAATTACAAATTCAGTTCCTCCCCCACATGAATCACAATCTGTGTTGATAATAGTTCGGTGTAGGGACCAAATTACAGGCTGGAATCGGGGTTCGGATCCAGGTAGTGGTATGAAATATTGTTCCTCACAACGTCCAGACCGGTTTTGGGGCCCACCCAGCTTCCTGTTCAGTGGGTAACTGGGGGGTAAAGCGGCCATGAAATTAAGCTGGCCTCTAAGTTCCATCTTGTCGCCACGGTAAGAATGCGTGGAGCTATGTCTCTGCTTCCACATATAGTACTACCTAATTATCTACAGGAACAATATTATCTGTAAAATAATAAAACGTAAAGCTTTCACTGTAGCAGGCCGTGGAGGCCCACAGGTCTGTGAGACGTCTAGACTCCCACATTTTCTAGACAATCGGCTCACAGATGGCGGTGAGGTTGTTAGCCTCACGCGCCGACCGGCAGCCCTTTACTCCCAGAAAAATTCCTGGTACTCCTTTCTGTTAAGAGGCTGAGTCAGTCCCAAGAACATAGTGTGGCTGGGAAGATTTGGTCAATTGAAGAAACCAATGGCCTCATCGGGAATCGAACCTTCTACCTTCCGGCTTGTAGCATAGTGCCCTCATATTATTTGTAATGTGTTTGAATAAAAAAAAACGTTGAACTTGAATGTCTCACAACTGTGATATGAAGAACACTATTTTCTAGAATGTGACTCCGTGTAGTCCGGTAGACTCTCATCAGTTTTCGGAGGAACGTACTGCATCCTTGTTCAGAGTAAAAGAATTAGTCTAGTAAGAATCCAGAAGAGCATAGGCAGGTTGCTGAAGAAGGGGGCATTACCTTCCTCCGAAATGTCAGTGAAATTTTGCCTGACTACACGGCGTCATGTACCAGGAGATGGTAATATTCAGTGAATTATTTAATAACGTTCATTTTCTAGACTATACAGAGTCGTATTGTAGGATGGCAGGATAAGGGATAGGCGTGGAAGTGTTCGTGACTTACTCTAGGTACTATCGCTGTATACGTGTATGTCTATGGGGACTGAGGAATATCACGAGATTTGAACGGAACCCGCTCTGAGTAGAAGCTTGTAGCTTCACCACTAAACTAACTTGTTCGGTAGGATAGTGTGGTTAGGTGAGGTAAACTTGTCCCTGTGCTTAACTAAGCACTGAGCCATGAAAGCGTATGGGGAGCGGATGTATAGATCCACATATTCTTGACCTAGACACTAGTTGCAGGTGAGTGGTCAGTGTCACGCCCCTGTCGCTTTACCCCCAGGAAAATAATTCCGGTACCCATTGGACATGAGGCTGGGTGAGCCCCAGAGTCGGTCTGGACGACGTGGAGAACAAAAAATGTTTGAGTCTATCGGGACTCGAACTCCGACCTCTCGGTCGTCCAGCCGGCAGGCAGTCGCTGGACCGACTGTGGCTCAAGAAGGAAGTTGTTATTGTGAGTCATAAAAATGTTTTGCGCGTAGAAAAGTAGTGTACGTGACATGATAAATGCAATTCTTCTGTCAACATGTCACACTTCTCTGTGTGCGTTAGTTTTGACACAGTCTGAGCAAAAAAAAAAAAGCATTGCTTCTGGTATGCATATATTAGAGAGCCTGGACTCTCGTACTCTTTGCCCTTCGGGACGTAACGCAATATGGCCGCCATACTGTCTGTTGCTGCCAGTACGTGAATCACCTCACTACCAGACATCTACCTGCTATCAGTTACAATTTGATAAGATACAAGAAATGTTCTTAAGTAAATGTAACGTGGAGGAAGACACGTGTTGCAGTTAGTGCAGATTTACTGGGTGCAGCAGGCATCTCGTTACGCAAGTTTAGTCTCTAAGATACCTTTACAAACAATTTTTTTTTTAATGAGATTATATATTGGACTTTAACATTTCTCGTCCAGATAACTAAGAATGTAGACTTGTCGGTGGTTGAGAGCCGGGATAGCGCAGTCGGTATAGTGACTGGCTGGACAACCGACGGGTCGGAGTTCGAATCCCAGTAGGATCAAGAATTTTCACTTCTCCATGTCGTCCAGACCGGCTCTGGGGGTCCACAAAACCTCCTGTCCAATTGTTACCGGGGGTTCTGAGATAAAGCGGCCGGGGCGTGAAGATGACTATCTCCAACTAATGCCGAGGTCAAGAAAATGTGGATCTATACGTACATTCACTCCCCCCCCCAGGGAGAATTGTACATTTTTGCCTATGTAGTTTATTGAAGACTACTGTAAGTACAGTGCCGATCACAGTGGATGCGCGGTCTAAGGCATGAACTGTCTTCGCTCGCTAGAACACTGGAATCTTGGGTTCGAATTCCACTCAAGACATGGATGTCTGTGTGCGTTTATTCTGTTTGTGTTGTTCTGTGTGTAGGTAGCGGCATTTCGACGGGCTGAGCCCCCGTCCAAGGATTCCTACCGACTGTGTAAAAGATAAAGAAACTGAAAAAGCGGCCAAGGTCCAACAAAGGGCTGTAGATAGATAAGATATGAATGGCTGATAATGAATTTTAAGTATGACGTCATTTCTCTGATGGGATCGAGGAAATCCACTAAAGGACTCAGGCTAATCGGTGTCCTCACCGAGATTCGAATAGGGCAGTTCCATAATAAATGTCAGAATCATCAGCGTTTGAGGCAACTTGGTCAGTATCAACTGAAGGACTTGCATAGGGTATTATAGGTTAGTTTTTTGGGGTTGAGGTTCTCACAGCGATAATTATAGCCACACGGTGTCTCATCTCAGACAGCTGCTTAGTTTTGTTGTTTGTGGCCTGAACGACACCTCATCTCGTACTGTATGCTGCAACTTCACGTAGGCAGCAGATTGTGCTAGTTGCGCAAATGAACCGTCAACTGTTTGCTGACGTCAGTCATCATGCCGTGGTAACAAGAGACGCAGATTCTATGAGTCGTATTTGATATGCGTCATGCTCATCAGCTCATGTTACACCTGGGAACGCGAGACGGCTTCTGGTTCAATAAATTGAATTTTGATTGTTCTACGACGACTCTGTATCAACTGGTCGAAGAAATATAATTGAGTGGACCAAATATGATGCTGGAGGAACCGGTTATGACGTACTACGAGTATTTCGGAATTTCTTTGCACTTTGCTAGATAAACAGTCATATATTCGGCGAAGAGTGGATGTTTCTTGTCTTTGTAGACAATAAAATCGTAACAATGCAGCGTGAGATTACGACAACAAATTGCGCCGTGGTTATAGGCGGATCTGCTGATGACAGTGTTTCTCTACCGTTTTTTTTCCTTGGCACTACAGCCCCAGTGGGCCTAGGCCTACCTCCATGAACTTCTCCGTTCACTTCGGTTTTTCTAGATCTTACACATTCGGTAGGTCTCCTTGGGCGGGTGATCAGCTCGTCGCAAGGCCTCTACCTGTACACAAACACAGAAAAACGCACACACACACACACACAAACTAAACATCCATGACCTGAGCGGGATTCGAACCCACGATCCCGGTTTCCAAGCGAGCGAAGACAGTACATGCCTTAGACCGCTCGGCTACCGTGACCGGCTACTCTACCGTTAGGTTTCATAATTCCTAATACTTCTTAAAATTTTCCTTATGTATTTTCGGTTTATTGGATGTTACAGTAACACTGTTAACATCCGGGATAGCTCGGTCGGTATAGCGACTGGCTACTGGCTAGACGACCAAAGGGGTCGGAGTTCGAGTCCCGGTGGGGGAAAGAATTTTCTCTTCTTCACGTCTTCCAGTCCGGTTCTGGGGTTCACCCAACCTCGTTTGTATCCAGTGGGTACCGGGGGCTCTTTCCTTGGGAGTAAAGCGGCAAGGGCGTGAAGCTGACCACTCACCTCCAACTAGTGCCGAGGTCAAGAAAATGTGGATCTATACATCCACTCCCCCGTACGCCTTCATGGAGTAGTGCTTAATTATTTAAGCACAAGGACAACTTTAACTTTACCTTACAGTAATACTGTTAGCAGAGGATTGTAAGTACACGGAACCCTTATAATGCTCTAAATACAAGACGAAATAATTTCTAACTTTGAGAAGTGCAATGCCTCTATATAATAGTAACGCTGCGTGAGGCTAATGAGGTGTGAGGATTGCAAACATAGGATTTGATAAGATACCTGTATGTTACTCCGTTGGGCTACACGTTTTCGATCTCTGTTTTACTCAGTACGGTCAAGGAATGTAGCCTGCGTCTGACCCCATATATAAGTACAAGAGGTTGGATTAATGTACAGTGTCATAAAAGTCTTTGAATGCTGCGTCATCAACTGGTAGTGCCGTAGATCGTTATTAAAATCTTTGGGAAGTTACTAGATTCTGTTGTCAACACATAATGGGAATCAAACTCGCCAGACCGGCTATCTTGTTGAAATTATAGAAATCAAATCAGAACAAAAAACAAACTCCGTGGCCTGTAGTACACAAGCGAACTATACCGACCGAGCGACAGCCGCTTGTCGGCGAAGTTAGTGCCAACTTCTTTTGCTGATAGAGGGTGTCACGTGGTCGTCGCAACGGATCCCCACGGCCGTTAATCTCTGTTTTCTAGACCGGAGCCGCTATTTCCTTGAAATAGGCCCTCAATTATCCTCACGAAGGTGAGTGGACCCCGTTCCAGGCCCACTACTTCTCAGAAAATCTAAATTACAGAAATCTTCTTCCGTAAATTATGATGTTCCCTCAGGGATATTTAAACAAATTATGTTAAGCCTTTATTTAAGGAGAGGAGAGTAACTGGGGGACGTAGCGAAGTGTACCACTACATTTCAAAGGGAGACAGACAAGAAGTTCCAGGCAGTGGCCGTCCTTCTTGTATAAATTCGTTTGAGAGGGGTAAAACTTTGGAAAGTGAAGAGGCTAAGGGACCAGTAAGTGAATTTACTGACTGATTGATTTATTGCTGCTGGTTCTCAACAGCACGGTAATATATACTTATATCTGAGTCCCGTTGAGGCCCATGTCTACGTGTTTTTAAATGGGGCCTCCTCTTCACGAGATCTGACTACTTCTTACCAAAACCCCGTCTGCTGTGTGTGACCCACCTGTCTAGGGCGCTTGGGAAAGTGAGAGGGGAAAGAAAGAAAATGTGAAGGTAATGAGAGACACAACTTTTGGGGTTGGGGGAGCAAGAAATTATAATTCCGATTTCGAAGGTTCCCAAACAGTGCCCGCTTGTCCGTCTGGTAGAAGCAATACATATATTCGGAATTAGTGTTTTTATGGAGGCTGGAGAAAACTGCATAATTAGGAGCTTCATAACTTGTACTCTTCTCCAAGTGTAATTAGAATGATCAAGTCATAGAGGATGAGATGGACAGGGCATGTAGCATGCATGCGGAGAAGAGGAATGCATATAGGATATTGGTGGGAAAGCCAGAAGGAAAGAGACCACTGGGAAGACCAAAGCGTAGGTGAGTGAACGGTAATGAAGCTTCGGGTTCCATAAAATGCTGGGAAATTCTTGAGTAGCTGCAGAATTGGAGGCTCCTCAAGAGGGGCTCGGCTCCATGAGTAAGTAAGTAAATGTTTTTATGACTTTGGAAGGAATTATAGTGAAATTTGATCTAACATTGGGAGGGAAACATTAGGGCTGTATGTGAAGCACACAGTGTATCGTGGAAATTGGGGTACCAACTCAGCATTTGCTCTAGGACCGAGCAAATCCAAGGAAAACCTTGATCGAGTTGGCCGGTCNTAATGTGCCATGAAGATACTCTGGCGCAAAATACATTCAATTTAAAAATAAGAGGTTTTCTTCGTCACATCCTGCCTCGCGTTTGCATGATATAAAAATATAATTTAGCTCACTCTCTGGTGACGGAGCGTTATGACAAGTGCCGAGACTTGGCACCGGTTGGGGGGGGGTGCATCGGCTCCTTGACAGCAGAAACAATTGCTGTCACGCTGTCACTTGCACCGTTCCGTAATATTCGCGGGTACCAGCACTTCACTGCAGCAATGATACATGTCCATAATGTTTTCTCTAAATTGTTATTGTTACTTCTAGATACTGTCACCAGTGCATATTGCGCAGATTTGAATGGCGAGGCGATTAGTGAAAAATGAATTGGAAAGGATGTGAAAGGAGGCTGTCATGATCATGGGGGCCGGTATTTTTTAAATATCGAGATAGAAAAAGAAGAAACGATATCTAACGTTAGTAAAAAAAATTGAAATGATTTTTATGAATATTTTCTGTCATATAGAGGCCCAGAACTGCAGGGTGACCCGTAAAGTGTATCTCTAAATGCTTTAGACATCGGCTTATTATCAAAGTTTCTAATGCTCTCCCTCTCACGCCCGGAAAACATCATGACGTCGCCCATAATCTTAACCTAATTTCGGACGGTCTTCCGGAGTTTGTCTGGAACCACATTTCATTTATTCACCTTCCATAAATCCTGTCGAGAGTACATTCTCATGTGGATAGGGAGATCGTCCTAGTTACAGTTGTCATCCAATAGTATACACATTTGTATAAAATACTGATAAACATACGTGTATACAATATAATAAATAAGTTAATTTTAGTAGCAAAACTAATGGCAAACCTTATACAATTTGTACAGTTTTATACAAGTCTATTAATTAAAAATTCAGTAGTTGAAACACAATGTCATTAATGAGTTTTGTATAACATACATTAATTATATACTAAATTGAAATAATGGTTGTGTATATCTAAAATAAGCATCTAAAAACCAGAACACAGACTGAGAACCTTGTCTTCTTTTAATTGTAAAGCAAGAGAGCTACTCGAATCTTAAAAAGATTTATAACTAAAATATTCCTGTAAAGAATAAAAAGAATGTAAATATAAAAATTGTTTTAATTGTACCTCAAAACTCTTAGTGTCACTCAATATATCCATAATATGTTGTGGTAGATTATTATAGACCTTTGTTCCTAAACAGTAAACTCCCTTTTGGTATTTACTCAAATTTACAAGAGGCTGATGTAGATTATTTTGCTGTCTGGTATTTATTCTATGAATCTCTGAATTTACTATGAATTTGTTTCTGTTTTTTATCACAAAGAGCATAAGAGATAGTATGTACTGAGATGCCAGTTGTAAGATTTCTAATTCTCTAAATAGTTCATGCACAAACCCCTCCTTCTGCGTCCCAACATAATTCTAATTATATTCTTTTGCATTCTAAAACTTTTTATACTTTGGGGTGAGTTACCTCAAAAGGGTAAACCATAAGTTATAATAGAATTAAAATAAGAGTGATAAACCATTTTTAAGGTATTTATGGACATGTATGGTTTAAGCGATCTTATTATGTAGCAGACTGCACTTAGTTTTGAACTAATATACTCAATGTGGTATTTCCAGCTCATTGTGTCATCAATGAATATTCCAAGAAATTTAATATTGGATATAGACATAATTTGTTTTTTATCATATACAATTTTTATTTCAGATTTAGAATTATTATTTCTAGCTCTAAATTAAATTTAGTGGGTTTTGTTAAAATGTATAGAAAGTTTGTTTACTTTGAACCATTCATTTATACTATGAAAAGCACTGTTTATATTTACACAGAGGTCATCATAGTTTGACCTTTTAACTAACAAACTAGTGTCGTCTGCAAATAATATAGGTACAGTTTTATCATTGATAGTTTTGGGTAAATCGTTTATAAAAATGAGAAATAAAAAATTCTCGGTAAGGATAGCCGGTCTCTGATTCGAAATTTGAAACTAATGCTGCCGCCGAATAATAAGGAGGGTACTGATTTTGGTGTTAATTTTGTTGTTTTCCCCCTAATTTCAGTAACCATATGAAGCACAGTGGTACCACCTGCTGTGACATCCGGAAACTAAGTGTTAGCTTGTGTTCCATATGGATCTCAATATAAACAATTGATACTGCCATACACAGCATTAGCCAGTTGGGTTTCCTAACGGAGACACAGTGTGTCTTCTGTGAGGTACGAACTGAGTTTGTGAATATTAATAACACGAACCCAACTCTCGATTGACCACAAAACAAAAACTACGAGGCCCCTGTCTGCTATTCACAAAACTTACTAACGTGAATCAAGTAATACCTTCATGAACACCCAGGCTAGTGAGCATTCATTAGGCCCTGAATAACTTCCGTGATACAAACTGATGGACCAGGTCATCTGCTTGTCTTGTCCCTCCAGAGTGTGTGTGTAGGGAGCAGGGGGACGCAGTAGCGTAGTTGGTTGAGGCACTATGCTAAAAACCGGAAGGTCCACAGTTCGATTCCCGATGAGGTCATTGGGTTTTTCACTTCACCTAATCCTTTCAGTCGCATTATGGCCCTGGGGTCCACTAAGCCACCAACAAAAATGAGTACCAGGAATCTTCCAGGGGTTAAAGGGTGGCCGGCTCGTAAGACTGACGAACTCACCACCATCTGTGTGCCAGTTTTCTAGAAGATGTGGGAGCCTCGATGTCTCAAAACCCTATGGGTCTCCACGGCCTGTTACAGGGAAAACTTTACCTTTTATATTGTAATGTGTTTTGCTATTGAAGATGTCGTTTAGATTGTTAATTAGTTTATTTCACAAGCTACAAGTCGTAGCTACGAATACGTAGGACACAGTTCCGGGTTTAAACACTTTACAAACCCGGCACAATAATCACTTCACACTATTTGCAGTATAAGGCACGTTCCATTCTTCTTCCCGCGAAGCTGGCGGTAAGCGATTTCGGCGTGCTGTTCCAGTATTCAAATGGAAAAACTCAATAAACCCAGTAAGAATCTGAGGATAGCGATGTTCCTACAGGATGCTTCCAAATTCGAGTCCAGAACGTTATCATTCCAACTTGTGTTTGTGGTGACGTATACCGCTCTAGCGCTCAGATGTGTGAAGGTGGTGTGTGAGTGCGTGGACAGGAAAGTGATACGTGTCACTTGTGGGCACACCCCCTTTTTACAGTTGGGGGGCTCTTAGCCACCCCACAAGTGGGCCCTTAATTACCATACATTTCACGCATCTAAAGACATCAAAAGAGATATTGAATTGTGCAGAATATTGTACAGCTTGAGTGGCACTGGGTCTCCGCCCCACATATGTTAGGATACCTCCCTGACTCTGACGTCAACATTCGTCTGAATGTATTTGTTTATTTATGGTTTTATTTAACAACACTGTCATTAAACGTAAAGGTGTCCCTCTGCTTATTTAATTAAGCACAGTGTCATGAAGACGTATGGGGAAGTGGAAATATAGCTCCACCATTCATGACCTCGGAACTAGATGAGGTGAATGGTCAGCCATGTTGTTTAATTATTTAAGCACAAAGCCAATGTTACTCTTAACTTTGCTTGCTGTAAGTTGCTGCATCCGGCCATGCCTAGGTCAGGCAGTTAGTCCTCGGTTTCACATCCTGGCTACCCAGAATCGATCCCGATTCAGGTCATGTGGGAAATGTTGGGGGAAAAGTTGCACTGGGGACGGATTTACTCCGAGTACTTCGGTATTTTTGCCAAAAGTGTTCCATTTTCATTATGATCTTATCAACCGAAGCTATATAGTCTTGATAACGGCAGCGTCGTTAAATAACAAACTTATATCAAGAAGTTCCAGGAAGAATTAATCGCCTACTTTCCCTTGATATGGCACTGATCGCATAGAAGACGACATGCGCAACAATTCTTATATTGTTGCGTGTGTATTCTTTGCCTCGGTAACGTTTTGACAGAGCAGTTGCCTAGAAACACCAGGGAGCTACTCAAATAGATGCACGGACTCATTAAAGGGATTTATGATGTACGCCTTTGAGACTGGCTCAGGTGTCATGATGTACATATATATATATATATGGCTCTACAGCCCTTTTTTTTTTAATATTATGCACAGTCGGTAGGATTTTCGGACCGGGGATCAGCCTTTCGAAAGGCCGCTACCTACACACAGAACAACACAAACGCAGAATAAGCGCACACAGACATCCATGCCTTGAGTGGGATTCAAACCCACGATCCCAGCATTCGAGCGAGCGAAGACAGTTCATGTCTCCGACCATGTGGCCACTGCAATCGGCCCATGATGTACATACCACATTTAATGAAGACTTGTTCAGACAGGCATTGAAAGTTTGATGGGGAGGGGTGTTTGGTAACCAGAAGCACAGAAAACTTCGTGGTCGCATAAGCCCAGTTTTATTTTTCAAAATATGCTAAGTAGGCTGAAAAATTAGCGTTACTGGGGCTACAGAAGCCAGTCACCAGTACCGTACCTGAGCCAGCAGAATATTACATGGAAGAAATCTTGCTTGGAAGGGTTAAGCGCTTCGAGAGAGACGATGTCTCTGCTATCTCGTTGGTTCTAGGATATAAACTCTTTTTATTACCCAGTTAAAAGTTACAAAATAAAAGCAACAGCATTTCTTATCCACAGTTATGGGCCTTGAAATGTAAATACAAAATCCATCCCGTATAATGGCCGGCCCATTAAAGTATTTACATCACGAGTCCTGACGAGGAACACCAATTAAGAAATAACTTTTGGAAGCTGATGTTAATTTGCGTCTGGTTTGTTTTATTTGTATTAACTGATTTGTTACCATTGTTGTTTATTTCTTGCCTTTTTTTTTTGGTAACGTTTGTTTAAATGACGTTTTTACAGCTGCGATTGATATAGGCGCCATTCGACTCAAACATAAAGGCGCCACCTCGTTTCTTCGTCTCCTGTCAGTAAATGTTTACAATGATGACAGATGTCTCTACTTACAGCCTGTGCTGTAGATATATGGACGTTTCGCCACCGGTCATTTAAATTGAAGTCATATTAACTTTCTGATGATGGTGAAGCTATCCCAGTAACAGGCCGTGGAGGCCCATAGGGTTGCGAGATGTCGAGGCTCCCACATTTTCTAGAAAACCGACTCACAGATGGCGGTGAAGTTGTCAGCCTTACGCGCCGGCTTTGAGCGGTTTTGAAGCTAGAACCTCCTCGAGAAAAATGTATAAAATAATTTGACGTCTGAAGAATTCTATCTTCTGGGATATAACGCCGTGTAATCCGTTGAGTGTCAACCGACGTTTCGGAATAACATGTCGCCTCCATCTTCAGGGTCAAAGACTAAGCTAACCAAGAAAACAATGTGAAAACAGGTGGAAAGCAGACCAGTGAGTTGAGAGTCTGGCCTCTCTCTTCGCCGGAGTAACATAAATCAACGAAAATTCCTCACAGAACGCACGGAAAAGCTTTTGGGTCCAAGACACTAAGNTTATACACAGTAGCTTAAACTCTTAGTGTCTTTGAAGAAAGCAGTCTTCTGGGATTTGGCACCGTGTATATGTGGTGTAAAAGCAGACTGTCTGCTTTACCGTTTCTCACGGTGTTGTCGCTTGCAGATTTCTTATACTTTTTTTCTTCTACCCTGAAGATGGGGGCGATACGTTCCTCCGAAACCTCGGTTAACACCACATATACACGGTGCCAAATCCCAGAAGACTGCTTTCTTCAAAGACACTAAGAGTTTAAGCTACTGTGTATAAACAGAGCATTCAGAATTCCTCTTATTAGGTTAGTGAAATATAGGAGGTAATGATAAGCTGGACATGTAGCTTACACAAGATTTTCATATCGAATTTTGATGAAGGGTTGGTTAATAGCATTCAAGTGGGTTTGCAGGACTTGTTCCAGCGGGATTTCGAACTCATTACCGAAGAGGTATGTTTCTTCATCACTCAGTCACAGCCTCTTAGTACCTCAAGCTCTTTGTAATCTAAAGAGTTGAAACGGCGGTGACAAATAACTAATCAGTTTGCGGGTCCGTCCATCAACATCTATCAACCGTCCTAACGCAGATCTATGGAGTCATGCAAGCTACGCTACTTTCGACACCCCTGAAACAGGTGAAGACAGTTTGGCGACTGTTCACTCTCTGTACCTCGTAACAAAGATGGCTGTTAAAATATACAGTAGTCTGCTTAAGTTACTTTACCCCTTTGAACACAGAGACAGAGTTTCAGCTGAAGCATTTGCCTTTTCTTGAGTTTATTACGCATATGTTGTGTGGCACTGAGATCAGAAGTGGCTCAAGTCGCAATCACAGCAAAGCCGTACACTCGTGCGTCGGAAAAGGTGAAGTCCGTCCCCGTGCTTTACTAATTACCACGCCAGGCCGTGCCGTAGCTCAAGCGGTTAGTCGCTGGGTTCCCACCGCGGCGGCCCGGGGTCGATCCCAGGTCTGGTCAAGTGGGATTTGTGGTAGAAAAAGTGGCGCTGGGGCCCGTTTTGTCCGAGTACTTCTGTTTCCCCTGCCAATCTTCATTCCCCCAAATTCTCCATCATCACAATCACCCGGGGCAGGCTATAATAGGCCAATCAGTGACCGCCGTGCCGAGTGGACCCAGTTGGACTCCACCCCCCACTAAGCGAATTAAAAAGAATTACCACGCCATGAAGACGTACGTTGGGGCGTGCCATGGCTTGGTTAGTCGCTTCTGTGAACGAGGTTCAATCCCAGGTCAGGTAATGTGTGATTTTTAATGGACACAGTGATACTGAGGTTTTCTCGGAGTACTTCATTTCCTTCTACCATTTTTTATTCCAGCAATTATTCCTCATTTATCTCTCATTACTTATTTTCGATAATGGCAGCTTGGGTATTTAACTTAAATAAAACTTCACACGTTTTTAACATCTGAAGTGGAGGTGAAGACCTTCACGTCCCAGCCACTTCACCCTCCAAGGGTTCACGTGGTGCGTTGGATGTGAAGCTGGGTGAACGAATGGGCACTATGTGAGAATTCTCAGAGTAAATATTTCTGTTTTCCCTTTAGTCTTTTAAAGACTGCCTACTAAATTGTTTCTGGTTCACGCCAGCACGGTTATTCATGGTTGGAGCTAATCCACAACTCCCTGAGCCTTATGATATGCTGAGTAATTAATTAAACGCATGGATAACTCTACCCTTTCCACCTTAAATGTTTAGATCGTTGTAGTGTGGTATATAGGTACAAACGTTTCGGAGTGACCTTCTGCTTCCATCTTCAGGGAATAACTGTGTGTGTAATTTGCCTGTGGTTATGTGATTAATTTTGTGTGCGCCTCGGTGTGCAATTCGAACGGCATAAATCCAAAAATCATACTCTACGACAAGTAGCAATTACACCGCGACTGAGTTCCGACATTTGTGCTGACAAGAGCAGCCAGTATTATATTCATGTACGGTGTAACTACACTGTTTGCTGAGGGTGTGAATGCCACCCTTTAAAAACCGCGTTTGATGAACCTGGCACCCCCAACGCAGCCAAATCCTCAAACAATAGTGCCACACTGACAGCTACTCTGTCCTCCCCCCCTGCCCCCCCACCAGAAAACATCAAAGTGGTGCGAGCGTGAAGCTACGAGTATTACGCCGACAGGCTCTTCCACGCTCTTTTGTTTGCGCTTTGATCCAAATCCCTCCGCAAAGAGAAAATGTAGTTCCTGTGATGCTAGATATTAATGGAGGAAAAAATTTCTTTCTCTTCTCATTTTTATCTTAAGGAATAAATGAAAAAATCAGAATCTTCTATATTGTTCTTTCGATCAAAGAAAAATACGCAAAAATATGAAAGTGGTTTATGTAGCGCCGTAAAAAGGTAAAATTTTCCCTGTGCTTATTAAGCACTTTGCCAACGATACTTACTGGGGAGTGGAGGTACAGTTCCACCATTCTTGACCTCGGCACTACATGGAGATGAGTGGTCAGCTTCACGCCCCGGTCGCTTTATCCCTTCGGAAATATTCCTAGGTACCCATTGGATAGGAGGCAGGGTGGGCACCAGAGCCGGTCTGGACGCTGTGGAGCAGAGAAAATTCATGCCACTTCTGGGAACCGAAATCCGGCCCTCGATCCCATAGCCCGTCTCTATACTGACTGAGCTCTCCCGAGCCGTATTATTTAGCAGGTTTACAATAAATTTGTGTGTGCCTAATACAGAGTCATTTTGACTGCATATTTTATGGATTCGAACCTTTACTGACACACGTTGAAGGGTATTTAGAACATATTTTGATAAGAATTAAGAATTAGTTAAGAAAGGCAAAGATTTGCCAAAGAAGGAAAACGTTATTCCTGTCTTGCAGTGTATTACTAGTATTTACAAAATTACGGAATGAAATGTTTTCGTAACTGTTTAAATTCTTAATATCTTCCACTAGTGTTCAGCATACTTATATATTTGTCCCTGTGTTTAATCAGTTAAACACCGGGACATGAATACCTGCGGTGTACTGGAGGAATGACTCCGGCCGTTCTGAACCTCGGCACTAAATGAAGATGGTTGGTCAGTTTCACCACCAGGGGAAAAATCACTTGGTGTCCGTTGGTTACGAGCTGGATGAGCCCCAGGGTCGTTATGTCCGTTGTACAGAAAAGAAACAACTTTTATCCTTTCCAGGAATCGAACCAGTAGCCAGTAGCTCGTCGCTATACCGACTGAGCTGTCGCGACCTTAATATAATACTAAAATATACATAATTATAAAGAGAATTCCTGGGAAGAACTAATCCCCTATTTTCCTTTTATACGACACGGACCGGATAGAAAACGAATTGGGAGGGGGGACAGACGAACAGACAGTAAGGTGATTTTATAGTCCTACTTTTATTTTTCCAGAATAAGGAAAGTAGGCTATAGAACCCGTTCCTTGGAAAAAGAGAAGTTTTTGTTTTATTGTGGTGGGACCACTGCTATTTGGCAGGAAGTTCTGTGTAACGCGAGACGGGGAAAGTTGAGAAACGCTGAATTAGACAACTGGAATGGCTCCACTATCATACACGCCTGATGGCAGAAAAATATGGTGACATATGAGCCGTTTCTAAGCAACGGCTAGGTAAACACGTCCTAAGAAGTAGGAATAGCAACGGATAAGCGGATTCCCATTGCTAGGCAACGACTTGATAAACAAGTTCCCGCGAAGACAGGTTCTTGGTAAACAGTCCGTGGTTAGATTACGCAACAATTATGACAAGTCTTTTCAGTGTGGTCCGCGCCATGACCAGTGCTAGGCAACAGAACTATAAACACGTCTACAATAATAAAAGGTGTTTGTATGCGTGGTCCGTGCCGAAGGTTTATAAGGGAAAACAAAGGTCGTTTGCGAGTAGTCGCAGCTGAGGAACCGTGAGTTAAGGACACGAAGCCATCAGGGAAAAAAGCATTTGGGAGTAAAAGGACGAGAATGGAGCATGTCTTTAGTGAATTTAGAAAATTGGTTGAGTATAGATTAGGACAGAAATAACAAGAAGACTTCATAGTGATTTGAAGTAGTAGTTTCTGTGTTGAGATCCGTTGCTAGGATACGGTTAGTGAAGACTGAGAATTCTAGTGCGTGTGCGACAGTGGGAAAGTGTGTAAATCAGCGACAACGCTGTATAGATTGTACTTAAGAGAAGAGCCAATAAACCCAATCATCCGCTCTACACCCCGTTATTTTCGTCACGCGCACCCCCCTCCCTGCACGTGACAGTATTAAGTTTACGAAATGCCGTATTTTATAAAATAGTCGAAATGATGGTCAGTCGCCTCGTACTTGTGGGCTGCAAATCCCTTGTTGCGGCCTCGCAACGCGCATCTGGTTCACGTGATCTCCTACAATTACACCACAGACACGCATCTCAAAATCACAACCTTCATCCGCTGGTCACGTGGCGATATTTTTATTTCATTCCACAGCCCCCCCCCCTCGGTCTGTCCACAGCCCGCTATAATCTGTCGGTGTTGTTGTCACAGTAGGCGTGGCAATCTCTGTGATTGTTGACGTCAATTTCCTGCTTCAATCGAAGTTGTTACTTAGGAAAGTGATTGTCCTTGTCTGGAAGCCCTGCCTCTCCCTAGGGATCAGATATATTTCCCCCGTCCTGAACTCACACCCTCGGGTCACATAGAAAAAGGAATACATGTCAGAATTTGGTGGAAATAATCACGGCTTTATATCCCGAACTTTCATACAGAGTTGAGGGAGAAATCTTTAGGAAATATGAACCAATACGGAGCATTAGAGCTTATGTACAGGGTGTCCGGGATATCTGGTGTCCCTACAAATAGCCTAAAATGAATGCATTTTAAGAAAATCATATCATTGTTGTTTTGCATTCGAATATAAATTTGTGTTAACCCCACATTTCCCCCCCCCCCGGATATTTATTACCATATGGATTCTCCGTATTTATCATCAGGTAATACTGGTATATTTCTAAATTCTTAAGTCCGCTAGGGGTGGCGTCAGCCGGGGATTCAAACCCTAAGGTAGGCCGCACACCGGCATGCGTCAAGACATGATGTCTGCGACATGACGCAAAGAAATGAGCACAGTTGAAACGAATGAGATTATGAAAACCGCCGCACATCGGTCTCAGTCATGATACTGACGTCAGCTTCATGCTGCAGACACGTGCAGTAAGACTCGACATGTCCCTTTTCTGTGCGTCAAGACTCAGACATCAGTGCTCAAGGAACAGTGCCAGTGTAAGTTATCAAGATGACGTCATGTCATCAACTAGAGAAGATGTGATAAGACGCAGACACGTGCTACTTCGGTGTGCGGACTCGAGTCTGAATCACGAATCAAGCAAGACTGCGTCTTTTTCCTCGTGTCTTGATGCTTGTCTTGACGCAATTGGTGTGTGGCCACCTTAATTGTTCTTCTCAGAATCCAACAATTTACTGACTTATCTATGCTGGTATCTTGAGACTTTTCGTCGTGTGAAATTTCTGTTCACCCGTTAAGCACTCTGACCTCTACTGGGTCCATTGCACTTCCCCTTCCCCCATTGTTGTTCAGGCTATTTAAGAGTCCAGACCTGTGTTAGCGCAAGAACCCCCTGCCCCCTAGATTGGGGCTCTCTCTCTATCCATCGACTCTACGAAAACCAACTAAATGGGGCACTGACAAAATAGTTTCTCTAAAACTTGAGGTTTTCACGGTGGTGACTATGAAAAATACCGTCTTCTGGGATGTGGGGCTGTGTAGATATTTTGTTAACCGACGTTTCGGAGGGACGTATCGCCTCCATCTTCAGGGGCGAAGGTGATACATTCCTCTGAAACGTCGGTTAACAAAATATATATACACGGCGCCACATTCCAGAAGACGGCATTCATCAAAATATTTTCTCATTTTGAGGTGATTTCAGTAGGATATCCTAGGGTCCCTGTGTCATTCACCGACAGGGACATCAGACGGACCCTCAGCCAAGCCTCAACCGCCCCACATCATCATCCTGTCCTACCTCTTCTGCTAGTCAAATATGCTTTCTTCTTGGTGGACAGACTATTCACGCCAACCAAGAGACATAATCCAGTCTTATCCTCATGGGCCCTTCGTCAGAGTCCCTGTGAAATGAGGACTGAATCTTTATACTTTCTATGAATTATCTTTTGAAACCGGGTTCTGCAAGTCTGTGTTACTGTCTTTAAAACCGAAGGAACATTCACGTTATGTGACTGTCCCATATTGGCGGTTGTAACCTCATATGTCCGATATTGTCCCTCGCTTTCACTTAATTCCTAGACATCTTGTAGTAAATAACTTCCTGCGAGTTCCTTACTGTTATTACAGATAGGGGATGTTTCCTCCCCGCTGTCTCGTATTATTGTTGCACCCTCACGAAGAGTTCCATCAGTTGAATCGCCATAATCTCTAATTCAAAATGACCACCCCCCCTGGCGGTTAATTTCGGCACCTCGCGACTGTCTTTTATTAGTATGGTTGCTGCTCTTCGGTCAGTTTCCGGTGATATTTATACTGAACTGGTGAAGTGGTTCTCATCATGCATCTTGATATCTAGGAGGCGGGGGTGGAAGAGAGGAAACGAGGTGTAAGAATTACAAAGGCACCCTGACACTAGGCTGATTTACGCTGCCCTAATATCTCCTTGCAATAAAATCGTTATGAGCTGCTTGAGATTATGACAACAGAGTGCACTGGCAAATCACAATGTAGTAGTACTCATTCTGCCTGTAGGTGGATCTGCCAGCAATGGAAGAGCTTTCGAAAACTGTGTTTCTCTTTTGTTTTTCGTTATTGGATTTACTACTGGATTGTGTGCACTTTGGGGTCAGTAGCAGTCTAACTCTATAAGCTGACCAAAATATATAATAGCGTTCTGAACAAATCCTTCCTGAAACCGGAAGTCACGCAACATAGATACAAATATTCTTCACATGTCCTGTCATATTCAATATAATTAGGCCATGAAATATACTGTCACATGATCGAGCGACTGTAGACGGGGTTTGGGCACTTACAGAACGTAACTATAAATAACTGCGACAGCCTCACTGAATTACACACTCCAAAGTATTACACACAAAGTATTCCCAGTCTTCACTAGCCGTTGCTTGGTAGCGGCTTTCAAGGACAGATGTTTCTCTTCATGTGATTGGTCTGTTAAATTACTGCTGGTCTTCGCCAGCACAGTCATTCGTGCTTTAAATCTCCTTGAGACCTATGACCAAGATATTTATTCTCGCATAGGCACGTACGTGTTCCAAAATGGGGCCTGCTCTTCGACGATGGGAGGGATCGGTCTTTCTGTACTGGGGCTGTGTTCGTTGAACTGTAGTTTCAGCACGAGTATATCTGCGCTGTCACGGCTCTCATGTCACTATATGGACTCTGTGCCATCCTCTGGGTTCCCGTAGTCCTCGTTATATAGCCCCGGCACGGACTGCACAGAAAACATCTCTTCCAATATTACTTTTTCTCTCGTTGCCAAGAAGACATATACATAGAGCCGTTCCCTCGCAACGGCTGTTGTACAGTCGCCTGTTTACACAGCTGTTACTTGGCAATGGGTCTACAAGTCACAATACTATCCTCCAACGAGAAGAAGGCGAGGCGGTGTATACTGCGCAAGCAGGAACATGTTTGCGTGACTTCCGCACAGTTCATCATTGCCCTTAATGTTTAAGAAGATAATCAGGGTCGATCAATTATACTCTTTACTTGCTTCACCTTTCCTTCGTTGGAGGAGAGTACGCATAGCAGACCGATAGTGGCATATCTGGTTTCATTTTTTAGTGATCTCGTAAAACATAAGGTTTCTTGAGGGGAAATATTTTATTTTTCTTTGCAACTTATGATCCAAACATTTTTCCGCTCCCATAAAAATTAAACCAGTTATACCACATGTGCGAATAGAAAGGGGGTGGTATTTTTCTATGAAGTGTGTTGTTGTAAACCTGTTTAACCAAAATTGACAGACCAGGTTGATGCAAATGCATCCGAGAAGTGCTCTATTCGAATCTCAACCCGAAAATGGGCTGTCCTGAATGAGATATTAGTGGGCTTCCTCAGGCGCGCCACGAAAACGCATAGGAAGTACCGTGACTTCGCAACATTCGCTCTCTTCCAGACACACTACGGTTATCTTACTTTTACTCCCGGGGGACACTCTGTACAGTACCAGTTACTGACAGCGTCGTTGAACAATCCACAGGATAAATTTGACATTTGGAATATGTCAAATTTTCGCAGAAGTCTCTAGTATGAAATTGGGCTTCAACACGAGGACAGACAGACAAGGTGAAGCTAATAATGTTTCGTTCCCAACAAACTAAAGAGGATTTACACTTGAATTCGGACCACGCCATAGCTCAAGCAGTTAGTCGCTGGCTTCCCACCGCGGCGGCCCGCGTTCGATCCCGGGTCTGGTCAACTAGGATTTGTGGTGGATAAAGTGGCGCTGGGGCGGGTTTTCTCCGAGTACTTCGGTTTCCCCTGCTAATCTTCATTCCACCAATTGTTCCACAATCACCCTCACCTATCATCTGGGGCTGGTACAATAGGCCAGAAGTGGCCGGAGTACAAGGGACTTAGTCACACCCCACTAGCAATAAAAAATAAATAAAAAAATACCCTTGAATCGTCTTATTACTAATCAAAGTGTAAAGGAAAATTTATCGCTGTGTTTAACAGGTTGCTAACAATTTATTTCTTTTAAGTTACATCACCAACTATAAAAATATAATGTGATATAAGTATATTTTTATATGACATGAAATAATTAAAGGTAAAGTTAATTAAGCGCTATTCCATGGGAACATATTGGAGAGTTGGGGTNCACACTTTCTCTAGATAATCAGCTCACAGATGGTGGTGAGGTTATCAGCCTTACGCGCCGGCCGGCCTCCTTTTTACCCTCTGAAAAAGTCCTGGTTTTCATTTCTGTTAGAGGCTGAGTGAACCCCAGAATCATAGTGCGGCTGGAAGGGTTAAGTAAAGTGAAATTTTCAGTGACTTCACCGGGAATCGATCCCCGCCACCTTCCGGCTTGCAGTATAGTGCTTCAAACAACTACGCTACTTAAAAATGCGTTAAATTTTTAAGGTTTTTCTTCATGTCAATTATAAGATAACAAATTGGCGGTTTATCAAATTTATATTTATCTTTCGGTTTCATTTCCATAACTAATGAACCACTAGATTTAGGAAAGCCAAATTCGGCACGAAGATAGGTCACAAATATGCCTACAAATACTGTATTACATACTTCAAGTAAACATTTAAAAATATGGCGACGGTACGAATCTGTGATATCATGAAGAAAGTCGTCTTCTGGGTTTAGGCGCCGTGTATTCTTCGTTTGGCCGACGTTTCGGAGGAACGTATCGCCTCCATCTTCAGAGCAGTTGAATGGCTTGGAATGCAGAGAGTAGTAGCTACTGCTCTCTGCATTCCAAGCCATTCAACTGCTCTGAAGATGGAGGCGATACGTTCCTCCGAAACGTCGGCCAAACGAAGAATACACGGCGCCTAAACCCAGAAGACGACTTTCTTCATGATATCACAGATTCGTACCGTCGCCATATTTTTAAATGTTTACTTGAAGTATGTAATACAGTATTTGTAGGCATATTTGTGACCTATCTTCGTGCCGAATTTGGCTTTCCTAAATCTAGTGGTTCATTAGTTATGGAAATGAAACCGAAAGATAAATATAAATTTGATAAACCGCCAATTTGTTATCTTATAATTGACATGAAGAAAAACCTTAAAAATTTAACGCATTTTTAAGTAGCGTAGTTGTTTGAAGCACTATACTGCAAGCCGGAAGGTGGCGGGGATCGATTCCCGGTGAAGTCACTGAAAATTTCACTTTACTTAACCCTTCCAGCCGCACTATGATTCTGGGGTTCACTCAGCCTCTAACAGAAATGAAAACCAGGACTTTTTCAGAGGGTAAAAAGGAGGCCGGCCGGCGCGTAAGGCTGATAACCTCACCACCATCTGTGAGCTGATTATCTAGAGAAAGTGTGGGAGCCTCGACGTCTTACAAACCTATGGGCCTCCACGACCTGTTAGAGGGATAGCTTTACCTTCATGTTTTTTTAATGCTAGTGGGGTGGGACTAAGTCCCTTGTACTGCAGCCACTTCTTGCCTATTGTATCAGCCCCAGATGATAGGTGAGGGTGATTGTGGAGCAATTGGTGGAATGAAGATTGGCAAGGAAAACCGAAGTACTCGGAGAAAACCCGCCCCAGCGCCACTTTGTTCACCACAAATCCCACTTGACCAGACCCGGGATCGAACCCGGGGCGCCGCGGTCTGAAGCCAGCGACTAACCGCTTGAGCTATGGCACCCCCTTACCTGCATGTTACCTACTCACAAGTTCTTGCGTCCGTCGCTTTGGTAGTACTGACTGTAGGAGACTGAGAATTTCGACTTTCGGATATCCTGTAATGACAGAATATCAGTAGCAAATTTAATCGGAATTCGTCTAGCGGTGCTCGAATGCAAACCTACTGACAGAGGTCAGAAAAACATGACCACCATTTATGTATTCATTTCGAACACAACGTTCAAAGAGCTCTTGAGAAGTTAAAAATCTATCCCTGCTTTTATTAAACACCACGCCATTGGGAAGCGGAGGTATAGCTCCACGCATTCTTAACCTCAGCACTAGGTGGAGGTGAATGATCCGCTTAATATCACAGTTACTTTCCCCGGATGGAGAGCCCCGCAGTACCCAATGGACTGGCGGCTTAGTGGGCGTCACAACCGGTCTGGCCCCTGTGGAAAAGAGAGGAAACTCGTGCCCCTGCCGGGAATTAAACGCAACTTTCCCGTTTGTCAAGTCCATACCTCCGTGACTATACTAATTTCTGCCTCTCGGCTAGCTGATTCGTTCAAGCATCATTTAAAATCTATTCCGTTTTGCTCTCTACAGTAGTTAAGGTTCCCCGAAAGTCCGTGCAAAGGGAAAGTATTGCTTGAAGTAGAGGCAGGACAGAAGCAAGCAGCAAAGAAGAAGGGATAGTTAGAGAGAGAGAGAGAGAGAGCTATGAGAGTGCGAAGTTGCAAGATGATTCCACCAGAACTTAAATATTTTAATACAAAGAATACCTCCAATCGATCAATTTATTTAATATGGACGGACATTTTTATTGATATTGCATTATAATTCAAGTCAATTGTCCCCTTCGTAAAAATACGTTCCACATCTGGATGCTATGGAGAAGAGAAATATCCCTACCCATGCCTGGAAGTCTAAGTTCAAGTCTGTGCCCAAGCTTGTCCAGTCCGAACGCTAACCACTTTGCCAATTAAAACTAAACCCCGTGGCTTGAAACCGCAAGCGAACTATACCGACCGAGCGACCGCCGCTTGTTTGCGAAGTTAGTGCCAACTTAGACTTTACTTACTGGACTATCTTATATACGTATATTGTAATTTGGATGGCCATAGCGTTGCTTGGTAACGGACCGGTAAACACCCCGCGACAGAATACACATAAGGCAACAATGGAAGATGCGTCTCAGTGAGTGAATATTATTGCGCGTTGCTAGGTAACAGTGCACTAATGAGGACACTGGCTACAAATCACGTGACATGTTCTCTGTGTGGCCTTCATAATGCAACAGTAGAACTGTGTTTTCTGTGCGTGATCCATGCAGAGAATATATAACGAGAATAACGCCAACAGTTCAGTTCAGTTCTCGGTAAGAGACAGACACGGGAAGTTTGTAGAAGACCTGTGAAGTCTTTACTTGTGAATTGAAGACTTTGTGTGTTATAATTAGGGTAATCTTGAAAGTGTAATAACGAATTGTAGTTATGACGTGTGAAATTATTCACTAAATCGAGTTATCAAATCCTGAACCTATTATTTACTGTCGCGTTACCAGGATACACGCGAAATCTATATAAATATGGAACTTTAGTAGTTGTCTGGAAATGATTAGTTTAAGATGGCTTTTAAAATTTACTGCTTTGGCGCGAGATACTTATGATATTTCGTGTGAAGTTGTAAGGCGTTTCTGCGAATGTTAGACAAGCACAACAATGTTGTTCCATGCGTCCTAGAATGAAACACCTTTTCGCTATAAAATTATGATGTTGGTCGTCGTCCAATGCCTTAGATTACGCTACGTTTCGGAAGCCGGATTTACTTCCTTCTTCAGGTGTAAAATGGGAAGGGATCCTATTCAGTTGGATCGAATAGACAAAGCTAGTCCCGTTCACTGGGCCAACAATCCTAACTGTGTAGGTTCAACTTACATTTTGCATCTGATGAAGGAGATTCAACTTCAGACACGTTGTATAATTTAAATATGACTAAGATATTGGGAAGTGCTAACATAATAATCGTATAGTGGAAAACATACATAGGTCGCATATATTTAGAGGACCTGGAAATAGTTTGTGGCTTAATCCGAACTCCTTACTTATATCTGGCTTCTGTAATCTGATGTCCTGTCTTCCCTTGACGGGAACTTGAGAGATGTAGCCTGTTTCTGATATCTGTTATTGTCCACTGAATTTTCGTAGAATATTTTTGGAAACTTCATTGTACCAGTTTTATCCCCGTTCTGTGGAAACGTCAACCTATCCTTTCTGTTCGACGTGGAATCAGACGTTTCATATTGACTTCCAAACTGTGGAAACGGTGAAACATTCAGAAGTGGTCCGTTGACATCTTTAATATCCAGTATGAATTCCCCAGTACCTGTTTTGTCAGGAAACGTCATGGGCGCAGTGTGTTTCGTTTGTTCTAGTGTCAGTCTTTCAGTGTGTAGGCTAGGTTTCGCGTCTCCAGTGGTTGGGAAGGAGAACGTTTTCACCCCTGAATTCTCTGTAACATTTGGGTGGAAGAATTTTGAGCCTTTTGATTGTCTGTTATTTCCGTTGCTTGGGAACACTAGTGTCTGTCTTGATGTAGATACCTCGTGCCTCAAGAGGTCTGTGTACTGGTGAGGAGGCAATGGTGGTTTCAGACTTGTAGCGATTTGATGTTGAAACCGGTAAGGATGGTTTCCTTGGAAGTCTTGAGGTCGGCTTGTTGTAGTGAAGTGGGGTACTCCTGTTTGAATACGACTTAAGTGGTGAGGTGGATGGTACGGTCGTTGTGTCCCAAAGAAACGGAAGAAGCCGCCATTGTGGTTGTTGAGGTAGTCTACAAGACGATCAGGTTCTCGTGGACAGTTGGGATATGCCGAGAAGCACGTGCTTGGGTCGCCTTTTGCGGTGATGCCTAGAAGGATCGCGCGTCCAAATACCATCAGCGGCGAAGTGTCGGCGAAATTAAACGTCGTCAGCAACCTGTACATATTGAACCATGCCTGTTAACCAATATCGGGCTCTCTTGCATGATGAATCAAACATTTAACACTATATTACCTATAGGTCTGGGGAGAAATATCTGTCTGAAGTTGGGAAATTTTATGCCGTTTATGTGCAACGTCGTTCACTAGTCTTTCTTCGTATTAACGACGTTGCATATAGATGGCATAAAAGTCCCTAAGTGCAACAAGGTGCTGAAATATAATATTATATACGACTTCTTTATTAAAACTGTCACAACACAACTATATCAAGGTCAGTGCCTAGTGTGGCTCTGCTACATGTTTCGACTATTAAAAGCGGCATATACATGGCCAACATATACTATATACAACCACTGAACTGCAGTACTAATAAAATTGGATATAATATTAATTATATTAAAATATGTACTTGTTTTTACAGTAGAAGCAACACAGTACGCCACAAACAAACACAGGACGATACTAAAAATCTCCTTCTCAAGATAGACACGCGGCAGAAGTTCAGCCCCCGTCAAGAAAGACGATAGGAGATGGGACATGAACCTACTTGGTTTATAAATTTTAACTTAAATAACAAAGTTGTGAACTTGGTCGCTGACATTAAGGGAGGAACATAGACTGAGGGTATTTGAGAACAGGGTGTTGAGGAGAATATTTGGACCGAAGAGGGATGAAGTGACAGGAGGTTGGAGAAAATTGCATAATGAGGAGCTTCATAACTTGTACTCTTCTCCAAGTATAATTAGAATGATCAAGTCAAGGAGGATGAGGTGGGCAGGTCATGTAGCACGAATGGGGGAGACGAGGAATGTTTATAGGATATTGGTGGGAAAGCCAGAAGGAAAGAGACCACAGGGAAGACCAAGGCGTAGGTGGGTGGACAATATTAGAATGGATCTTAGAGAGATAGAATGGGATGGTATGGACTGGATAGATCTGCCTCAGGATGGGGACCAGTGGGGGGCTCTTGTGAACACGATAATGAACCTTCGGGTCCCATAAAATGCTGGGAAATTCTTGAGTAGCTGCAGAATTGGCGGCTCCTCAAGAAGGGCTCAGCTCCATATGTAAGTGTGTAAGTAACAAAGTTTTAAAAACTTTAATATACCAAGAAAGTTTCTGTAGTTGTGGAAATGTTGGATTTTTTATATATTGTGCATTACAAACATTGTATGTATATGTATTTTAACACTCAAAGCACTCATTGTGATAGTAGTTTCCAAAAAGTATCGATGTTCCTCTGATGATGGTCTATAGGGACCGAAACATGTAAGGGCGTTAAGTTTCCAAGTAGTAAAAACTTCAATAGTCACACTGGACGGAGTTCTTTGTCTTTGTAGTTTCTTGGCTGTATCTCATATCATGATATGGACAGAATTATGGAGAAGTATTTAGTGAAAGGTTAGTATAGCGATTTTTGGCTCCTATTATACAATGAAAAAAGGATCTAGTGACTGTCTCCTGGTCCACTTACGACAAGAGGGTGTCTCTGTTGACGAAAGGCACGGGCGAGTCTTGCTGCTTGCTGCCCGAGTACCCGGGTTTCCCTCCCGCTGCTGTCTCACACAGCAACCTGGGTACACATCTCAAGTCATCATACATGGCTATGGACGCCAGGGCGCCGCTAACCGGGGTAACCAGGGGTGCAGATGGAGTGTAGAACTGCCCCTGCACTCCAGCGAACTGGTTGAAGATCTGTTGTCCAGTTGGGAAGTTTCCGATGTAATGGTTTGTTATTCCTTGCTGGATATATTGACCCACTTGTCCAAGGAACTGACTGTCGGGGAATATATCAGGAATGGGCCTCTTTGGGAATGAATGTGGTACTTCAGGCACGTAATATGAGCTCTGTGAGTTGGGGCGGTCCGCCGGCAGCTCGTTAATGAAGTTCGGTGGTTGTGCGGCCGGTGATGCGAGACTCGGTAGCCACCTGGCGGGGGCAAAGCAGAACAACTGGTTGAGGCAGATTTGTGCCAAGTGCAGAACTGAATCAAGGAGGGTGAGATGGGTATGTAATGCAGCATGCCTAGGG
The DNA here is from genome assembly GCF_002891405.2 of Cryptotermes secundus. NCBI lineage: Eukaryota > Metazoa > Arthropoda > Insecta > Blattodea > Kalotermitidae > Cryptotermes > Cryptotermes secundus. The sequence continues at coordinate 728,804 of NW_019731220.1, read as the reverse complement.
AGATGATGAACGCGTACAGAACTTAATGCTTTAAAACCTGAAGGGGAGACACTATTAGATCTGGTCACATATGGGAGTATAATATTAAAACATATAAAAATGGGGTGTTACGATTTGGAATGGATACATCTTGCTTAGGATAGGGTTAAGTTGGGGCTCCTATGGGTATTATGAATATTCCTCGTTTTCTATAAGAGGCGGAGAATTCGTTGAGTGTCCTATTCTGTAAAAGAGTTTTGCTGCTTGGTGTCAGTTACTGTTCTACAAGGGAAGATACCACATGCAGGATATATACGTGTATAGAAAGATAATATTAAAATTGATCATAGAAAATATTTAAGGGATACCGGCTGGAGGTTCAATTCCCAGTAGGGACAAGAGACTTTTCTCTACTCCACAGTGTCCAGACCGGTTCTGGGGCTTACCCAGCATGCTTTTCATTGGATACCGGGAGCTCTTTCCCCGGGGGTAAAGCGGCAGGAACGTGAAGCTCATCAATCACCTCCATCTATGGCGGAGATCAATAATAGTGGAGCTATATCTCCACTATCCCACACTTTCTCATGGCGTGGTAGTTAAATAAGCACAGAGAGAACTTTGCCGTTACCTTAGAAAATTTGTTTTGGAGACATGTACTGGATTCTGTTGGGGTACGATAAGGTCAAGTGGGCGGCTCTACTGAACGCTATAATGAACTTTTGGATTTCATACGAAGAATTTCGCAAGCAACTGAGAGGCTATAGTAAGTAAGTAAAAAAGTAAAAGTACCCCTGTAACGTGCTATGGAGGCCCATAGGGTTGTGAGATGTTGAGGTTCCCACATCTTGTAGACAATCGGCTCATAGATGGCGGCAAAGTTGTCAGGTAGTCATAATTTCGAACTAATTAGCGAAAGTCATCTGAGGAGTCAATCGAAAGCAGGTTTTATGTTAAGGTAAAGTTGTCCCTGTGCTTAGCTAATTAAGCACTACGCCATGAAGGCGTATGGGGGAGTGGATATATACATCCACATTTTCTTGACCTCGGCACTAGTTGGAGGTGAGTGGTCAGCTTCACGTCCTTGCCGCTTTAGCCCCGATACTCATTGGATAGGAGGTTGGGTGGACCCCAGTGCTCCCGGTCTGAACGACTTGGAGAAGAGAAAATTCTTGCCCCCACCGGGACTCGGAACTCCGACCCCTAGGTCGTCCAGCTGGTAGCCAGTCGCCATACCGACTGAGCTATCTCGGCTCTTAAGTTTTGTATTACAGAAATGAAATAAGTGGAAGGTTCTGAGTGAAGAGCTAACCCTCCGCTTCGTCGCCCGTCTTCTTGGCTGGTGCTGCAATGTACCCGGAAACTGCACGCCGCCAGGAAAAATAGTGTCAGTGTCATGGCGGCTGTTGCGTCTGGCCCAGGAGGTTCTGAAAATGAACAGGTCACAGATATCAAAATAGATCTAAATTCTATTTAACTTTTTGGTCGTAAGTATGTAACCAATCAAGTAACTGACTATCGTAATAAAGTTGAAAATTTGAACACTACGACACAGCTAACCTAATATCGAACCAACATTTATGCAATATTATAAACATTTCAATCGGTTTCTCGTCGTCATAACTTATTTACTTGAAATCCATTTTAATATTACCCTCCCATCATCTTCTCTACTTGCACAGTGACAGTGAGTTCCTCAAAACATTTCTGTAGGTTACTGATTTTCTTTATTTAAAGATAGGATATTAGACGTAGTTGGGAGGATACTATTAAAATGGATCTTATGGAGATAGGATGGGGTGGAATGGAATGGATTGATCTGATTCAGGGTAGGAATTAGTAGCGGGCTCTTGTCAATATGGTGATGAAACTTTGGGTTCCGTAAAATGTTTGGAAATTCTTGCGTATCAAAGCCACTGGCGCTTGTCTAGAAGGCCTGAGTTCCATGGGGTCAGTTAAGGGCATACATGTAGAGTGTGGACTGGATTCATCTGGCTCTGCATAGGGCCCAGTAGCGGGTTCCCGTGATCACAGTAATGAACTTCTGTATTCCACTAAAGGCGAATAACTTCTTGATTACTGACGCGCTATGCTACAAGCCGGAAGAACACGGGCTCGATGTCCACTGAGGCTATTGTACTTTCTCAGTTGACCTAATCCTTCCAGTCGCACTATGTCCCTGGGGCCGAGTCAGCCTCTTAAAAGAAATGAGTATCAGGAATATTCCTGGGGGTTAAGTTGCGGCCGGCCGGCACATAAGGCTGATAACCCCACAACCATGTGTGAACCAATTGTATAGAAACTGTGGGAGCCTCAACATCTCACAACTCACGCGGCCTGTTACAGGGAAAGCTTTACCTATAACTTACCTATCAGATTCTCAAGGATTGATGCAAATTTTGTTTTCTCATTCGCTATGCGTATCCAGCCCACCTTAATGTTTTAACCTGACCGTAGCCAGACGGTTTAAGCCGTCTGCCCATCGTGGCGGCCCCTATTCGATCTCAGTTCAGGGCATATGGGATTTGTGGTTAACTGAGTAAAACTGTGGCAGGTTTTCCCCGAGGACTTGGGGTTCAGTTAGTCATCCTGACATTCATCACTGTATAGCCTCTGTACCACCATAGTCGTTCGTTGAATATAGCGTTAAAATGATCTACGTATAAGATCCTAACGTAAAAGGTAAAGTTGTCCCTGTGTTTAACTAATTCAGCACTACGCCATGAAGGCGTATGGAGGAGTGGATGTATAGATCCACATTTTCTTAACCTCGGCATTAGTTGGAGGTGAGTGGTCAGCTTCACGCCCAGCCGCTTTACCCCGGCGAAAGAGTCCCCGGTACCCACTGGATAGGAGGTTGGGTGGACCCCAGAGCCGGTCTAGACGAACTCCGACCCCTCGGTCGTCCAGCCTGTAGCCAGGCGCTATACCAACTGCGCTATCCCGGCTCCTGAAATCTTTAGATCGTGTCGTCTGCCGCTATATTTTCATTATGAAGCAGTCAGAATTATTGGTACGCCTGTTTACGAATAGGATCACCATGAGACCATTGCACGTATCTGTGCTTCAGTCGGCAATGCAGTTACGAATTTTACCACCTTTATAGTATTCATCCTGTTGTGTGTCATTTAAGAAAAGATACAATTTGGGACAGTCGCACTACAAGTAATAAAAAATAAACAAAATAGACGTTCCTCTGTCAACATTTGTTTTTGATTATTTGTTGTCCGACTGTCGCAAATTGTATCTTTTAGAATTTTACCCACAAGAGAAACGAACCCACGAACGACAAGGCGGCATGCGTTCGGCCCTCATCAAGAGAAGTAGTAAGAAAGAGGACATGAACCTACTTCGTTTATAAATTCTAACAAAATCTTAACAAACCGATTACAAAATTTTCAATATATTAAGACAGCCGCGTAGCTGTAAAACTTTAGATTATATATCCAATCGTATAATATCAACATTATATATATATATATATATTTTTTTTTTCACGCTCAGAACATACACGTATATTGTAATAGTACCTTCCAACTGTATTGATGTCCCTCTGCTGATGACCGAAACATGTAAGGGCATGAAGAATTTAAATAAGAAAAATCTTCACCAGTCACACTGGACGGAACTGTTTAACTTTTTATAATACAATCATGATTTAACACATTAAAACTCCACATTCTGCCCGCGCAGGTCACAGACTGTTCCTTACCGTTCTCACAATAAGCAGTGACTGTTTCCCTAAACAGCATTAACCGGCTGGTCTTTGTAGCGGAGACGTGATATGTTTACTGTGAGGAACGAACTCTAATATTATATATTATTTAGAAGGAAAGAGGCTTTTGGCGGCGGTCAGGCCTAAGGCCGTTCAGCTGACTAACTGCAGTTTGAGAGTAGTTCCGTAAGTTAAGGCATAACGTGATGCACAAGCCTGTAATAACAGGAAACTTCTGCATACCTTGCATAAGTGTTGCTTAGTACACTGCAGTGACAAGGGGTTCACATACTCCATAGTGACGTAGACACCGTGACAGGGCGGATATACCCGTGCTGAAACTGCGGTGCAACAAACGTAGCGCCTACATAGAGAGGCAGACCCCTGTACAGTGCAGTGCAGTGACACAGAGCCCACAGTGACCTGGACACCGTGACAGGGCGGATATACCCGTGCTGAAACTGCGGTGCAACAAACGTAGCGCCTACATAGAGAGGCCGACCCCTGTACAGTGCAGTGCAGTGACACAGAGCCCACAGTGACCTGGACGCCGTGACAGCGCGGATATACTCGTGCTGAAACTGCAGTACAACAAACGTAGCGCCTACATAGAGAGGCCGACCCCTCCCATCATCGAAAAGCAGGCCCAATTTTTAAGCACATGCATGTCTTTGTCACGGATCTTGAGGAGACTTGAAGGCAGGAATGTCGGGGCTGGTGAGGGCCAGCAGTAACTTAAGTGACCGATCAATACTTAAAAGGTTAGTAATAAGAGTGGTCAATGCAGAGCTTATTTGTGGAAATTGTAGCTGGGGGGAAAAAAATTATTCGGGCCTTGTGCTATTAAATAAATTAACCGTGATACCACAATGCGAGTGTAGTTAATATGTCTGCTTACCTTGTTGGGGACTCCTCAGCACACGTCACTTCCGAACTGGAGATTCACTTGTTCCACAATGTGGGCAACGGGTTTTCTTCTCACTGTGGGCGACCAGCATCTCCTGTGATTTCTCTGCGCCCCCAGACCCCCTCCACGTAGGTCTGCCCACATCACAACGCCCACTTTTCCAGATCTGAACTTGATTTCACTTGACTTAACTGTCCGCCGTTGTCATGGGCTTTTGCACAGCTTTCCCATGGTTGCCTTACTCAGTTCACCCAGCATGCGTCTATTACATACTTTACCCATGATGCCTGTGGAGGTATCAACAAATGTGTGACCTCAAGTTGGGGAAGTCCCTGACGTCTTAAGCACCATTCACAGGATGTATCAATTTTTTTAAAACAACACATTATGAAGACGTGTGGAGATATAACTCCAAGCATTCTTAACCTCAGAGTTCAATGGAGGTGAGTAATCAGCTTCGTGCTCCTCCTTCTTTATCCCCGGGAAAGGGGTCACCGTTATTTGTTGGGAAAGAGGTCGGGTGGACCCCGGAACTATTTTGGAATAGCTCTGCCCAGCAGATTGTGTTTGCTTTCGTTTGGTGATTTGAAGAAGGAAATAAAAGCAATTCTCGAAACGTTGTGGTTCGGATAAATTTAGGCGAGGGACAGAGTTCGAAATAATGCATCAGAGTGGCTTCAAGAAGCTTTCAACTTAGAAATGCATGTAAATTCGTATTATTGTGACAGTGAGGCGACAAAAGTAATGGCAGAGTAAATGAAGCGGCAAAGTCGTGGAAGGGGTGAGAGGCGCTTAATTTTTGGAAGAGAAAGAGCATAGTTTTTAGAGTGGTAAGAAATACTGGCTTGTGACAAGGGTCTGAGATGTTTGATTTTATGTTTAATGATACATTCTTTTTAATTACTTTAATTGCATGAAGTGTCAATTTGTAATCTTCACAGAATTTCCTTCTGGACAGAGGACAACGAACGAAACCTGCGTCGCGATTGGCCACAAGGAGGAAGAATGTACCCCCCATAAAATTTCCCTCACATGTGGGTACAAGGAGAGAAACAGAGGGAAATGTCTGCAAGCTAGCTAAGATTGCCAATGGAACTGGCAGGTCGCATCAGTACAGGGCCCAACGTGCAAAGCTTCCCCTGGCATTTTTGCCAGAGGCCGATCATATCATTCAGTTACAGTAAACCCTCGCTAATCCGGAGTAATTGATTGGGGGGATCATCCGGATTAGCGAAGCAAAAGGTAGCCGTAAAAATCATAAAAATTAGAACACAAATAAATCAAAATTTTAATGATGTATATAGTTCTGATGAAAATAAATAAAAAAAGTCAGTGTCAAGCCTTTATTAAAAATAATTAAAAGTCAATACTTTATTCAGCGATAGAAAACTCAGAAGTTGTAATTAGTTCTGAACGCAATAATGCAGGTTTGAAGAAAATGTCTCAAGTTGGGCCTGAACAGACAAGTGACTGATCTGCCTTCTTATAAATGTCATGTGTATTTTATAGCATGTACTCAACTGTGAACAGCATTTCCATTTTTCTTATTTCGATCCGGATTAACAGTTACCGGATTATCGAAGCTTTACTTTATTTGTTTCTGGCTCAGGATCTGAAATGTAGGATTAATAAAGGTTTTAATGAAAGGGGAAGCACAGTAGATCAAAGACCAACCGGTTAATGGTGTTTAGACAAAGAGTCGCTGTTTGTTGTGAGAATCATACAGAACATACAAATTTAATAAGCGGGCAATATAAGGGGATTTTTAATGTTAACACAGGTGGTACATATATTAACCACTATGCTTTAAGAGGATAATTTCGTGTGGTACTTAAAGCTCTGGCTGCCACACACAAAGGTTTGTTTAACAAGACGTGCACACAACAATGGACATCATTCCACGTAGTTATGTTTGCAGTTGCAACGGACTACAAAAGTGCAACAGCGTTACAAATTGCTTTTGCTTTAAACTGGACTGTGAATTGAAACCGACGCTGCTGATTGGTCACGAATGTGGAAACGTAACTGACGAATTTGGTGCAAAAATGATACAGATACATGTTCCAAAAAACTGGTTGAACTGTGCAAGGATAGGCATGTCGATTATATGATTTGCTTTCTTGTTTCGTATTTTTAAGGTCCCGTGTTCAAACCTCTGCTCAGAGTCAATATCTGTCTCACCAAATATAAGCTAGTTCAGGCTACAAAGTGACTAGGAGATGGACAGCCTAGGTTCGATTCTCGGCGAGAGCAGGACTTCTATAACTTCATACAGAATACTACAGGCTCTTTTCTCTTAGTGGGGGGTGGAGTCCAACTGGGTCCACTCGGCACGGCGGCCACTGATTGGCCTATTGTACCTGCCCCGGGTGATTATGATGATGGAGAATGTGGTGGAATTAAGATTGGCAGGGGAAACCGAAGTGCTCGGAGAAAACCTGCCCCAGCGCCACTCTGTCCACCACAAATCCCACTTGATCAGACGCGGGCTTGAACCCGGGCCGCCGCGGTGGGAATCCAGTGACTAACTGCTTGAGCTATGGCGCGGACTTACTACAGGCTTTAATGCGGTGCTGTGGACCGGGAGCGAGGAAGGTAGAGCGGACCAAGTACCGGCGACTTAGCAATCCACAACCCTGTCAGTGCTAAGCGCTGTCGGACTTACTGTACTAGAAGGGAAATTTCAAATCCCATGGATCAGGTTTCCTAATCCTGTTAGGAAAGACTAGTTCAACTTGATCCCTTTAAAAACATACATTTGTGGGAACTGCCCACAGTCAAGCAAGTGTGACAACGCAAACGTCATTGCTTAGCTTGACTGTGGGCAGTTCCCACACATTATTTAATATCGAAAGAAATAAAATTATAATTAAATGAATTTGGAAACAAGGAAATAAACTGAAAATGGATCTTAAAGAAATATAATGGTGTAGTATAAGTAACTAACTCCATGGAGTTGAGCCCTTCTTGAGAAGCCACCAGTTGCACAGCTACTCAATGTTCATTGTCCTGTTCACAACAGACCTCCACTGGTACTCATCCTTAGCCAGATAAATCCGATCCACACTGAGCTAAGCACAATGTAATACATACCTAGTATAACCCCCATACAAGGAAGGGCACTGGACTGAAAGCTGCAGAGGGTTAATATGTAGGATGGACTTGAGTAACTGCGGATTCAACAGACACCTATCACTGAAGAAATGGTGCAATTGTTAGTAAGCGATATATTGTCACGTGATTATGACGGAGTTTGGATTGATAATCGGATTTATTTAGTCGTTAAACAACATATATCTACAAATAACTACGGCAGTCTCTCTGAGTTACACACTCCAAAGATCACTGTAACTACAGCACACCTAAGGTCTTCTGTCATCACTAGCCGTTGCTTGGTAGTGACTCCCAACGGCGGATATTCCCATTCCCCTGGGTTCCCGAATATTTCCCGGCCTCAGCTGCCAGCTTCTTATTTCTCACAACTGTAACCCACTAGCGACTCTACAAGAACTCAAAGTCAAAGTCAAAGTCAGAGTTACTTTACGCCTGGCAGTTTACCGCCAATCAATTGGTCTAAGCGACAGGCTCCATGAGGCTCACGAACAGTAATATTTCCCCTACTGAACTCTTACGGTCATGGTCCTTACGTAACATCCTCTCTTACAAGAAGATTGGTTTGGTTTGTCTCTTATGAATATGCTTGGCCTTTCGTCGAGTTTATGTATCGCATATACAAGTATAGCATATTACTGAGAATTCTTCGTCCATGAGAATTCTTCCTTTTGCACTACACAGAAGCCCTCTGTCAGTACAGGCTTTGTAAAGCAGATCATGCCTATCATACGTATCCTATACTACAACGGCAGCTTAGTTACTTGAACGGTCCTAAGCTTGACCACCGCCAAGTTTAAGCATCGATATATAGCCCCCGCACGGACCGCACAGTAAACGTCTCTTCCATTATTGCGTGTTCCCTCGTTGCCAGAGAAATATGTCCACAGGTCAGTTCCCTAGCAACAGTTGCTGTGCTGTAATGATAAAGTCGAGGCGAATGAGATGGGCCGGACGTGTAACACGCATGAAAGGAAAACGAGAAGAGATAAATGCATACTGGGTTTTGGAAGGAAAGCCTGAAGGAGAGAGGCCACTACGAAGACCTGGACGTAGATGTGAGGATAATATCAAAATATATGTTAAAGAAATACGATTGGAGGATGTGGACTGGATTCATCTAGCTTAGGATAAGGTAAATCTGTGGAATCTTGTAAACGCGGTAGTTTCTTGAAATGCTGGGAATTTCCCGAGTGTACAAACAACTGTTGGCTTCTGAAGAAGATCTGAAATTAATGGATCTGATTAATTTTAGAGTTCTGTAGATAATTTTCGATTGATTCTTTCTCCTTTTGTTTCTTCCTTTCAGTCTCGTGCCTTCACCTGTTTTCTGTACGTCGCACAGCCAACGCCCAACGTCTACGATATGCGGGTTGCGTTGCATTGACCTTGAATTGGATCACTCACTGTGCCTGTAAAACCACCGTGAAAGTTGCGCCTGACCCACTTTTGATAACTGGGATTTCACTTCGCCTGTGTTGTGCTTATGTGTGCGGCGTTATTTACGGAGTGAGATGAATAGTGAAAGAGCGCCTAAATGGAATAAGTTGGTTATTTAACGACGCTTTCAGTATCGAAACTGCGTGTTTGTAAGGGAAAGGTAAAATTATTCCTGTGCATACGGCATTAGGACGTATGGGGAACCAAAAGTATTGTGACATGTAGACCCGTTGCTAGGCAACGACCATGAAATAACCAACTATACAACAGCCGTTACTAGGTAGCGGCTCCGCCATCTGACACGAACGCAACAATTCCATGGCAACCAGACGATACAACAATAATTGGAAGCGATGTTTTCTATGCGATCCGTGCCGTGGTGTTATAAGCAGGACAAATTAGTAGCTAGAGTAAGAGAAAAGTTGGCTGGTGAGTGAGAGTTAGTTAGACAACCGTTTTTGTTCGAATGTTAGAAGCTGGTAGCTCAGGCAGGGGACAGTTCGGAAACCCGCAGGAAAGGGGAATATCCGTCGTTGGAAGCAGCTACCAAGCAACGGTTCGTGAATATTTTAATAGACTGAGAAGATCTAGTGTGTCCTATAGTGGTTTGTGAAGCGTAGTAACAAGTTGTATAAGAGTTAAATAAATCGATTAGCAATGCAAACCCCGTCTATAGTCACACCCTATCACGAGACAGTATAGCTCCACGTATTCTTCACCTCGGCAACAGTTGGAGGTGAGTGATCAGCTTCATGCCCAGGCCACTTTACCCCCGAATGTGTCCAGATACTGTGAGAAGTGAATAATCTTTTACAGCTGCAGGGAATCGAACCGCGATTAATCTGGAATTGTAGGCAGAAGCTTTAGTTATAATCCAGAATATGACAACGCTCATTTATTTCCGTTTTGTTCCAGGTGAGCTGAGTTATCAGCAGAGTACGCGCATGTGCAAACTTCCATCTGTCGATTAGCGTTTCTGGGAGCGGTGAGTACAGAGCATTTGAAACATCTTCTCTTATTCGTCCGTACGTAATTTTGTGACGACTGCAACGCTGCTCGCAAGTGAGGTCTCAGAACTGAAAATAAATTCAGTTATAAAAATCCATCATGTACACCGAGAACTTTATCCTTCTGCTGTGGAATAATTACGTTATGACCGACTGTCAGTCGGCCAGTCTGTCTTCGTGTGAAGCACCCATCTGGGGCCCAAGACTAGATTTTTATTATTGTCAGATGGTTGTGGATTTGTTGATATGGGGATCCATATTTCACAAGAGGACGCGTCTTTTGTTTACAATTGCTGCCGGTCCTCGCCAGCGCAGTCTTTTTCGGGTCCGAGAAGCCACGGGACTCATGACCACATTTTACTATCTCAGATTCGAGACTCCCCCAACCTGGAGGCCCAGGTCTCCGTATTTATGTCCCCCAGGCACTGCGTTTCCTTTTTCGTCACCTCCTACATCAATAGATGAAGTGAAATTCGAGTGAACTGCAGTGTCTTCCGCCTCTCGCCTTGCTCAACGGTATAAAAACGGTACAACGAAACAAATTGCTCGCTCGTACGGGACGTACTCCATAAATTAACGTTCATGTAACTTGTTAATGTTTGACAGTTTGTTGCTATGGTAACCCGAAATTACATAATTTCAGAGCTTTCCCTCACCGTTACGGGACTCTTTTTATGAATATAGGATAGTGACAAACTTGTAAGGTAAAAGTTAATGCTATCCCTGTTACAGGCCGTGGAGGCCCATAGGGTTTTGAGACGTCGAGGCTCCCACATTTTCTAGACAATCGTCTCACAGATGGCGGTGAGGTTGTTAGCCTTACGCGCCAGCCGCCCTTTACCCCCAGGAAGATTACTGTTACTCATTTCTGTTTGAGGCTGAGTCGACCCCAGAACCATAGAGCGACTGGAAGGATTAGCCCAATTGAAAAATCCAGTGACTTTATCAGGAACTGAAACCGGGACCTTCCGGCTTGTAGCATAGTGCCTCAACCAACAACACTACCGCGTGCCCCGAACATATTATAAAACTGTTATAATATGTAAGTTCTTCAGAATTTGCATGATTCATTAATATAATATTAAAATGGAAGTTCAGTTCTTGATTAAATAGAAATGTTTATGTATACTGCCACGAAATAACCAGTGGCACACAAGACAGGTGTTCTGACTCAGTGATAGCGAGGCGTGAGGACTACACAGTGAAGCACAGTGGCTTGTATGGGCATGCGCAAATTGTCTGCATGTCCCCACACTTGTCCGGCTGCAAATGGTCAACGACTGTAGACTGCTGTGTCATGTGTTGAATAACTTATGTACGCAAAACGTCGCCGTTTAGAATATGCAATTATCTTCTCTTTGACATAACTACAGACGACAAACGTTTACACAGACGAGGAAGGAAACACGTAAGCCAATTTCATATGTGTACTCAAGTCAAACTTGCAAAGGAAAGCATGTAGAGAAAGCGGAAAGGAAATATTGTCAGTTGTTTATGGCTCCGTGACTAATAATAACGGGGTTGTGGGTTGGATGATTGGATTTATTGACAGCTTCTTTTACCATCACTCTTAATCACAATACATTGCAATAATTCATAATCACTCTTCAGCCGAACCCTTCTTCCTTGTCTGCCGAGGACTCGCCCCGTTCTCGTTCTCTGATCTGATTCGGTTCTGTACTACTTATATAGTCTCGAAGCGGATCCATAGGAAACACATCCGTTGTTCAACATTGGTTATATGCGAACCACATAGAAAACACCTCTTCTTTTGTCAAGAATGCGTGTTTATTGGCCCGTTACCTAGCAATGGATCTACATGTCACAATATGATATGAAGAGTCCTGTCTTCTGTGAATTGATGCCGTGTAGTCTTGTAATAGGTTACTGACATATCAGACGAATATACAACTTTCAACTTAAAGCTCGACGAGCAAGCCAAACAAGATGCAGATTTGATTGGGGGGTCGTAATATTTGCCGCCCCTAAAATGGCGCCGCACCTGGACGTCGCCTGGTTACAGCTCCATCTCGAGACACGCCAAACTGAGATTTTCCAACTGTTATTTCATAATGGATGTTTCCTTGGGTTCCTGTTCAAACCTGAAGATGGAAGCAATACGTTTCTCTATATCTCTATATTTACCGCACTACACTGCATCACATCCCAGGAGATCTCCGCTATGAGCAAGCCAAACAAGATGCAGATTTGATTGGGGGGTCGTAATATTTTCCGCCCCTAAAATGGCGCCGCACCTGGACGTCGCCTGGTTACAGCTCCATCTCGAGACACGCCAAACTGAGATTTTCCAACTGTTTTTTTCATAATGGATAATTCCTTGGGTTCCTGTTCAAACCTGAAGATGGAAGCAATACGTTTCTCTATATCTCCTGTGAATATTTACCGCACTACACGGCATCACATCCCAGGAGGTCTCCGCTATGAGAAACTCAAATCTAGCTTAATCTATTATCCATTTCCGGAACTATCTAGCAAAAATAATTTATTCAATAGAAACTTAACCCCTTCACTATTTATTTATTGTTTACTTGACTGTACAGCGTCTAATAATAAGTTTATAATGAATAATAACAAAAATTTGAAAGAATTTGGTAAGAACTGGTCGTGTCCTAAGCCAGAAACTCTCCGATATTTTCCTGGAGGGATTGAGGAAATAACACGAAATACTAATTCAGTCAAGATAACCGTTGTCCAAGCCCATCCTTTCCAATTCATTATTCACTGACCGTCATATCATCTTAGTTTAGGACAGCATCGTTAAATAGACGTAATAACATTGGACGTGTGCCACTTTTACGTGGAGTTAACTTATTTGTATGTGTTGTAGCATCGTCACACAATTGGCAACGGTGCTGCTAGGAGAAAGTGAAGCTGCTGCTTTCTCTTTGCATGTAACTGGTTGCTTAAGATCCCACCGCTGTGACTCGCAGACTAAATGCCGACGTCATCGATAGTATCGTCTTAATAGGCACGTGACTACAGCATCAGGGCCGGATTTACAGTTTCTGGGGCCCCCGGACAACAAAATGTGTAGAGCCCTATCAGTAGCAACAAATTTAGGTTATGACACTTCCCCCCCCCTTTTTGTAATAACTAAAAATAAAGACTAACTTCTCGTAATTTTAGGGAAACAAATGTCTCAGAAAAATTTGTGGATTTTATTTTTGTTTTGTGGAGGGCCACGGGGCGGCTACCCGGGCGCTCCCCTTGAATCGAGCCCTGTGCAGCCCCAATAATGCAGATAGATTCGGCATTACTGTAATAGAAACAGTACTGTCCGTATTGATATACTCTACAGAAGATGGTCTCTCAGACCGAAACATGTCAAGGATGAAAGATTAAAAAGGAGAAAAAAAACAATTATCAGTCACACTGGATGGAGTTGATAAACTTTTGTAATTCTAATTCGTTATTCAGTAACCGTTCAACCAATCTTCACGCTTTCAGACACTGCCATATTCAGTTGCAGCTGTGTTTGCCTTTCTGCATTTAATGGATGTTTAAAATAGCAAGGATATTGGGTGAACTTATCGTTCGTTTCCTTTTATGTCTTAACAATGATCAAGTCAAGGAGGGTGAGGTGGGTTGGGAGGGCGTGTAGAACGAATGGGGGAGAAGAGGAATTCATATAGGATATTGGTGAGAAAGCCAGAAGGAAAGAGACCACTAGGAAGACCAAGACGTAGTTAGATGGTTAATATTTAGAGAGATAGGATGGGGTGATATTGACTGGATTGATCTGGCTGAAGATAGGGGCCAGTAGAGGCCTCTTGTGAACACGGTAATGAACCTTCGGGTTCCGTAAATTGTTGGGAAGTTCTTGAGTGGCTTCACAACTGGTGGCTTCTNAGTATAATCAAAACGATCAAGTCAAGGAGGATGAGGTGGGCAGGGCATGTATCACGAATGGGGGAGAAGAGGAATTCATATAGGATATTGGTGAGAAAGCCAGAAGGAAAGAGACCACTAGGAAGACCAAGACGTAGTTAGATGGTTAATATTTAGAGAGATAGGATGGGGTGATATTGACTGGATTGATCTGGCTGAAGATAGGGGCCAGAAGAGGCCTCTTGTGAACACGGTAATGAACCTTCGGGTTCCATAAAATGTTGGGAAGTTCTTGAGTGGCTTCACAACTGGTGGCTTCTCAAGAAGGGCTTAGCTCAATAGAGTTGGTTAACTTATTTATGTCAATGCTGTTGGCTGACAAACCCCACCGCCATCTGTGAGCCGATTGTCTAGAAAATGTGGGAACCTCAACATCTCGCAACCCTATGGGCCTCCACGGCCTGTTACAGGGATACATTTACTGTGCTTACCGTTAAATTCTCTTGTTCAGTGGCAAGAGGCATTTGTCATTACCTGNGGGTCCGTTAGAAAGAGCTAGCCTCAGTCACTGGACAAACCAATGTACTGTTTACAATTTACTGTACTTATTGTTGAATTCTTTTGTTCAGTGGCAGGACGAATTTGTCGTTACCTTACGGGAAGGTTAGTTACTGTCTAGCTTCGGTGGTTGAAAGAATTAAAATTTAACGGGGATGTAGCTCAGTGGTAGAGCGTTTGCTTTGCATGTAAAAGGCCCCGGGTTCAATCCCCGGCATCTCCATGGTATTTATTTTATTTACAGTAAATAATAGTTTCGTATTTTCACGTCTTCTACATTAATTTCGATGTACGATTCAAGATTTGAAACTCAATTTTTAAAGAGGCGCGTTTTCAATGCATATATAAGATTTTATGTTTCACAGCGATTAAGACTCACATCATGGTCTTCTGTGCTATGATGTCGTATAGTTGATTGCTAACATTTCTGCGGAACAAAACGCGTGAAGTTGGAAGCAATATATTTTTCCGAAACGTCGTAATTACGTACCAGGCCATACAGTATCACCTGAATATGAGTGCTGCGACTTGTTTCCGTGGTCTTAGTATAGGGATAGGCGCTTTGGGTTGGTTGACGTAGGCCAGAGTGGACTTGAGTGCATGTTATCTTTTAAAAAAGATCTGTTCTACATTGTAATTAATTTATTTCCTTGTCGACATCAGTAATTATTAACAACAATTCGTTATAAAAGAAAATGTAGTTGAACAAATAGTAAATTTTAACGTCGGGCGTCGATGAATCAGAAAATGATAACAAAGCATGTTTAGCAAATTGCATAAACTCTAGTGCAGATGCGCTACAGTAAATAGATGAAGAATTTAAAGTTGTCACTGTGCTTAATTAATTTAGGACTACGCCATGAAGGAGTATGGGGGAATAGATATATAGATCCATATTTTGACCTCGGCACTAGTTGGAGGTAAGTGGTCAGCTTTACGCCCCGGCCGCTTTACCCCCTTGAAAGAGCCCCCGGTACCCATTAGATAGGAGGTTGGGTGGAACCCAGAGCCGGTTTGGACGACGTGGAGAAGGAACCGTTAAAAAAAACTATAAGAGAAACAGTCAATATTTTGTAACGTAGATTTCCTGTGCTGCTGTAGTGGTCTGAAACAGGTGGCATGAAGTTTTTTCGGGCATTACCTGGGTATAACCCGCGTCATCATGATTACTGTTTGGAACTGAAATGGGAACTAAATTTAGAAGAAATACCAACCCCAGGGAAGACGGGATGCTGGAAGACCAAGCATAAGATGGAAATATCGAGAACACTTTGAGCTTTAAAGGAACAGGTCTTACGATTTTTTTTTCGCTTCTTATTCACCTCATCACATATAAATTTGTGTTAAAATCTTAAATTCGTTCCTTTTAATGTTAAAATTATTTTTCGCATTACTGGTGCAACACATGTTTCGATACATGTGGTCATCATCAGGTAATTCCGAAAATTGCCGTTGAAAACTGCTGCACTTCCGCCAATGAATATAATTTCAAATTATACCCTCGTTTTCAATTGTAAATTTCAAAGCACCTGATGAAAATCATATCGATCGAAACATATGTCGTACCAGTGAAGTAAAGAATAATATTAAAATTTTAATTTTAAGATTTTAACTCAAATTTGCATGAGAGGCGGTGAATGAGAGTTGGAAATTAATGACATGCAACAGAGTGTTGCGGTACAGCACTTAAGATCTGACCCTTGTTTGTGTTCATGGAGAAAGAAAGAAAGAAAGAAAGAAAGAAAGAAAGAAAGAAAGAAAGAAAGAAGGAAAGAATCCAAAAATCAATGGCACGGACTTCTGCGAATGGAAAACAATAGACTTACCAAAGGAATCATACAAGACATAGACACTTAGGACGACATAAAACAAAATTGGAGGGAAGTTCGTTGTGAGACGTGCACGAGACTCACCCTGCGCATTATGATTAATACTTTTTTTCCTTGGAACCACAGCCCCAGTGGGCCTAGGCCTACCTTCATGAACTTCTCCGTTCACTTCGGTTTTTCTCGATCTTACACATTCGGTAGGACTCCTTGGGCGGGTGATCAGCTCGTCGCAAGGCCTCTACCTGTACACAAACACAGAAAAACGCACACACACAAACTAAACATCCATGCCCTGAGTGGGATTCGAACCCACGATCCCGGTTTCCAAGCGAGCGAAGACAGTACATGCCTTAGACCGCTCGGCTACCGTGACCGGCTATGATTAATACGTACTATGTAACATAAAAAGACACAAAAAGTTCAAAATCCTAACGCCCAGCTCTCCTTCACTGCTCGTCTCTGTCTCAGGTAGATTATTTTCCCATCTACTTCGAAATATTTACAATCCCCCCCATTTAAAGTACTTTAACAACGTTTAACGATTCGTTTCCTACGGATTGTCTCCGGTGTGTTTTCAGTTTTGTGTTCGTCTCAGTTTCATAGAGCCACGTGATCTGATCCCTTTGGCGGGAGGAATCCCCGTACAGCCACGTCCTCTCTTCGCCAGTTGATGGCAGAGTCCCGGAGAGGCAACAATGTCTCCCAGAAATACACTCAGCAAGTAGTTTCGCTTGTCATCGGCATCCGAGGCATCGTACCCTCTGGAACACGATTTAGAAATAGGTTGTATTTAGTAAAGAATTGCTCCAGTCATTACAATATAAAGAAGCGTGGGTTTCAGACTTGGACATAGGTTGAGGCTGATTGAGAATAGTTGGACTTAAGAGTGAGGAAATACCTCCTTGACTCGGTTACTGGAAACTCGTTTGTTGCTAAGGAATTCCTCAATTCGCCTAGAACTACTGAGGAAAAAAAGAACACGGACTGGGATATACGTGTACATCTTCCCCTGGTTCAGTCACGAAGAGAAGGCAAGGCATGTGAGTGGTAGAATGGGTTGACCTTGACAATTCTACCGTTCATTTGCGGACATTAAGCTTTGGTGTAAAGAGGACAATGAGAAGAGGCGTCTGCAAAACATACTTATGTTTTCAGCTTGCATAGTACATGGAGGGTGGGCCTTGGTAATTGTATCGCCTCTCTTCGTTGTAGGCTGTGCTTTCTGAATCCAAAGTTGAGATAGGTTTCCCGTAGCCGTACTCACTTGAACAATTGTTCCCAATCCAGGACATGGTTCGAGCCTCCTAGTGTTCTGGCGTGTTCCGCATACTCTTCGCACACGTTCTCGAACACGCACACGTGTTCTCCCAGCTCTGCTATGAGCCGCTTCTCCACTGCAGCTATGTTCAGTGGCGGCTCCGCCAGAGGTGCACTGCGCCTTGTCCTACTGGTGTAAGTTCCTGTGGAATTATCGACAGTAAAGTACTCCTTTTGCTTAACTAAGCACCAAGCCATCACAATATATGGGGGAGTGGAGGTATAGCTCCATGCATTCTTAATCTCGGTCCTGGAGGCAGACGAATGGTGTACTTCACATCACGGCCGCCTTAACCCCGTGGGAAAAGCCACTGGGACTCATTAGACAGAATGTTGGGTAAACAATCCATTGAGACTCATAGGTTATGAGACGTCGAAGCTGCCACATTTTCTAGACAATCGGCACACAGATGGCGGTAAGGTTGTGAGCCTTACGCGCCGGCCGCCCTTTACCCCCAGGAAGATTCCTGGTACTCATTTCTGTTAGAGGCTGTGTCGACCCCAGGGCCATAGTGCGGCTGGAAGGATTAGGTAAATTGAAAAAATTCAGTAAACTAATCGGGAATCGAACCCGCAAACTTCCGGCTTGTAGCATAGTGTCTCAACCAATTATGCTACCGCGTTCTCCCTCCGGAAGCTGTGGGAAAGTAAAAGACTTTTACCCCGCCGAGAATCGAACCCCGATTCGCCAGTTATCCACACGCACTATTCCGAATGTGCTATCTCGACTCTCATTACCAGTAGCGTTACCATGACAGGGGATCTGAGTTCTCACTACTGTGAATATTAAAATTAATATGCTACAAGATGGACGCTCATGGGCTCGATTCCCGATGAGGTCATTGGATTTTTCAGTTGACCTAATCCTTCCAGCCGCACTATGGCCCTGGGGTCGACACATCCTCTAACAGAAATAAGTACCAGGACTCTTCCTGGAAGTAAAGGACGACCGGCGAATAAGGCTGACAACCTCACCGCCATCTGTGAGCCGATTATCTAGAAAATGTGGAAGCCTCGACATCTCACAGCCCTATGGGCCTCCTTGGCCTCTTACAAGGATAACTTAACCTTGTTTTCTATCTTCTGAGATGTGTTGCCTAGCAATTCGGTATGTAATTACTTACATTTTGGAAGAACTTGCTGCCTCCCTCTTCAGGGTAGAATTTGGTGGAGATAGGAGGCAGTAGGTTTCTCCGAAGTGTTGGTAACTACTTATATATCCATACGGCGTCATATCCAAAGACGTGACACATAAGTTCATTGCCGTGTACACAGCAGTAAAAAACAAGGGAGTACTGGCAAGGTAACTGCTGTCCATGTTTCTAGATCTGGCCGTCAGATTGCCCAGTGGATCTGGTCGTGTCCACTGAGGTTAGGGCTTCCGGTGTGCATGGGTTATAACAGGGACGTAGTTACAGCACGTCACTCAGCCTCCTGCAGTGCAGCTGCAACCACTTCCTCGACATTTCTTGCCGTAATTATCCTCACGCTCAACCCACAGGCATGTACATTAGTTCGTATATTTAACAACGTTCTGTCCAGTTATTGTACGGACGAATGTGTTCAGAGCATGAATGGCTGTTGACGTGGAAAGACTGAGGAATACCACAAAATAATTTGATCGGCACAGCTCAGACCAAAATGCAATCTGCACAATTGACCAATACAATTCAGGCTCCAACTTGCACGATAATATTGTAAGGCGGAGGCTGGGAAAATTCCCCAGGATCTCAGACTTCGAATAGGAAATTTGAAGTGCCTGGTCCCATGGTGTAATGGTTAGCACTCTGGACTTTGAATCCAGTGATCCGAGTTCAAATCTCGGTGGGACCTAATCTTAAAAATTTTTGTGTTGTCGAAAATAGCTAATAAATATATATGATATAACAAATTTAGGCAAAATTAGTCGATAAATGTTAATTTGTTGTAATAAATAACTTTTTAGCGATTAATTATAATTATTGCCGGTCACGGTAGCCGGGATCGTGGGTTCGAATCCAACTCAGAACGTGGATGTTTATTTTTTGTGTTTGAGTGTACGTTTTTCTGTATTTGTGTACAGGTAGAGGCCTTGCGACGAGCTGATTACCCGCCCAAGGAGTCCTACCGAATGTCTAAGATCTAGTAAATCGAAGTGAAACGGAGTTTCATGGAGGTGGGGCAAGGCCCAATTTTGGGCTGTAGCGCCAAAGGGAGAAAAAATATAATTATTAACATTTGAGAAATTTTCGGATGAGTTTTATTCCCCAGTCTTCAGGATAAACACTTCTGTCTTGAAAGAGACAAGTTCCTCTGAAATTATGATAGAAGTATATACCAGACTACACGGCGTCACATCCCAGGCGATCGTAATCTCAATATTCACGGCCTTGAGAATACAACTGTTCGACCCTTAATGTTTTTCGTCGCAGAATATCTCATTTTTAATATTGTCACGTGTATTAGTGACTATAGACGGGTTTTAAATTGGATGATTGGATTTATTGATACTTTATACATTAAACTCGGGACTACAGGCAATACATTGCCATTGCTAATCTCTACACTTTACAGTTCACCGTTACACACTAGGGTTCTCAGTCTTCTTGCGTATTCTTTGCCGCGGGAATGTGTTTACTGAGTCGTAGCCTAGCAATGAACGTCTATTCTGACTTCATTATCCCGGCTTTCGGGCGTCATGTCACAACACCGTCGTGAGAACCTCCATGTTACACCATGAAGATTGAAGCGACAGGACCCTTCGAAACGCTACTGTCAGAATATAAGATTTTGCATCCCCAGACAATAGTAATCGTAGTGCCCAGCGCTCTGATAATCTCAATTTTCGATACGTTTACTGGGAAGTTAGTCGCTTTCACCAGTAAACGATTTTTTCGCCTGTTTTGTCAATTATGTACGTGCTGGCGACTGAGTACGCAGACAGATACGGTCTGTCTGTTCAAGGGCGTTTCGAATACTTTAATATGTCTCGTTATGGCGCTGCTCTCTTGTATTCAAGGGGGTTCCGGGTTCGAATATCAACCTGTTTGATCAGTGTTTCGTTGTCCTCGCATTCTTCAATACCTTCTAGTATCCTGGAGCTACTTTTTTCCACGTCATAACCCTAGTATTCTATCTATCTATCTATCTATCTATCTACTTATATATCTATGGTTCTGTAGGCCTTTGTTGGACCTTGGCCGTTTTTCATTTCCTTAATCCTATATACGGACGGTAGGACTCCGTGGGCGGGGGATCAGCTCGTCGCAAGGCCGCTACCTACACACAGAACAACTGAGAATAAACGCACACAGACATCCATGCCTCAAATAGGATGAGAACCCACGACCCCAGCGTTTGAACGAGCGAAGACTGTTCATGCCTTAGATTTGTGGTGGACCAAGTGGCACCGGGGCAGGTTTTCTCCAATTACTTCGGTTTCCCCTGCCATCAAATGCTTCATAATTATAATCCACGGCTCGAACTTTCTCGGGTGCCACGTGAATGGGAAATCACGAACGAGTGGGTCTCGAGTGGTGGAATTGTAAAGGGACTGATGTTTAGTGGGCGAGGAGAGCAGGAGAATTCCTTCACGGCGCCTCACGCTTCTCACTTCGACGAGAGAGTTATGCAAGGAAGACACTGGATCACACATAATTAACAAAACAATTAACTTAATTTATTTACACTGTTGAAGTACACTTGGGTACATAATGAAACCTTGGAGGTTGATATTGTTGCATTTGTATTACTACTATTATATAGTGCACCCTTATACGTCTGGGAGGCGCCTATTTCTCGTCTCATATACACGAAGGTCGTGGACTTCAAATAACATAAGCCCCTTCTTAACTTAATTTTGATTGGCTTACAAATCTACGGGGTCGTCAGAGCCAATTGTCACAGCCAATCAGATACTTGTATTTAATTTAAATACATCTGGAATTCTGGATCCTACCCCAGAATATTCTGGAAGCTTCGATACCTTTGGCTTTGCTAAACCGACAGCATACCATCACCTGCTTTATATTAGAAGCGTCTTGCTTTACCTTGCACTACAGAAATTCTGAGAACTGTTAGATTTAAATTGAGCTTATTTAGCCCTTGATTAAACTCCGTGTCGTGTAGTCCGCAAGCGAAATATACCGATCGAGCGACCTCCGCTTGTCGGTGAAGTTAGTGCCAACTTTAGCTAATAGAAGGTTGTCAGTGCAAAGAATCCCTACGGTAGTTAATTTCGGTGTACTAGACCGGAGCCGCTATTTCCTTGAAATAGCTCCTCAGGTATCCTCACGAGGCTGAGTGGACCCCGTTCTAGACCCACCACTTCTCAGAAAATCTGGTATAGCCGGGAATCAAACCCGGAACCTCTGGATCTGTAGCCAGGAACTCTGACCACTAGATCACAGAAGCGGTCCGCCCTTGAGTACAAAAATGATATTATGTCTTAGCTCAATTACAGTTCAGTATTGATTGATTAATTAATACAATGCATAAATATATGTGCATACGGCGTCAAGAGGTAACAGCCGGTTTAAAATAGGCCAAACAATGGCCGCAGTACCAAGTGGACTCACTCTCATCCAATGAGAAAGGAAATACCTCCAGCCTGTAATAATTTCCTTTTAATATGCGGTCGTCGTGAGCTGGGCTTTTGTACTGACGTGAAGCATGTATCTAGTTCTGCTCCAGGTTGCCTAGCTTGTTCAGAAAACCGTTTTCACCCTTCGTGACTAAACATGGTCACAGCCGCCGCTCGTGAGGATCTCAGACTTTGCAGATGTAAAAAGTGGCTTACTTACGTGGGTAGTGGCCGAGCCGTATCTCAAGCGGTTAGTCGCTGGGTTCTCATCGCGGCGGCCCACGTTCGATCCCGGGTCTGATCAAGTGGGAATTGTGGTGGACAAAGTGGTGCTGGGGCGGGTTTTCTCCGAGTACTTCGGTTTCCCCTGTCAATCTTCATTCCACCAAATTCTCCATCATCATAATCACCCGGGGCAGGCTACAGTAGGCCAATGGCCGCCGTGCCGAGTGGTCCCAGTTGGACTCCATCCCCCACTAAGCGAATTTAAATTTAATTTTACTTACGTGGGTTCAGTGAATATGCAAGTTTCTTCACGAAATTGGACAGCCTCACTGCTACGATTATGATAGGAAATCCGATAAGTTGCACTGGGAGTTCAAACGGAGATTCCTGCGGGCTGGGCGCCGCGACGCTAACAGGTGGAATCCCTAGCAGACAGACGAGGTGCAGCAAGATGGATACCGCCAGAAGCAGCTTCTGTCCCTTCATTGCGTCTCTTCAGTTAACCACAAACCGGAGAGAGCAGATCATTGCTCGGTTTCTTGTGCGTTCCGTGTGTAGATGGATTGTGAGATCACTTTTAAACTCACAAGATGACGTCACATTCAGTATAACCACTTAATCACAGTCACTGGTATCACTGCTACTGACGTCCACTTCGCCCACTAAAGAGTTTATTTGCCCTGAAATTAATCGTTTGTTGTTAGCCGTTTATTCAGTAATTAAATGGGTTTGGAAGCGCAATAAGTTTCCATCTATCTATTTATCTCTCTGTCTACCTGTCTATCTATCTATCTGCCTGTCTATTTGTGGCTCTACAGCCCTTTGTTGGGCCCTGGCCTTTTCTTCAGTTTCATAATCATCTTTCCACGGCCTGTATGACTCTTTGGACGAGTGATCAGCCCGTCGCAAGGCAGCTACCTAAACATAGAATAAACACACACACAAATATACAAGTACATGCCTTGCGTGGGATTCGAACTAACTATCTCAGCGTTCGAGCGAGCGAAGAAAGTAACTAGACGTAATTGACCAAAATTAAGTAAATTCTGTGGTGGAACTAAGTGCCCTATTCACTAGCTCTGTGTACCGCATATTTTAATGTTAAGAAACTGGCTGCTTTCTCACACGGTGCATTTATGTGTGTCGTGTGATTCTCGCCATGAGCAACGATTATTTCCCTATACGATATTAACCGGTTGGTCTTTATAATAGTGTGACAGTATATTTTCTTTCAAATTGGAATTGAATTTTTAATGCTTTAAAGTGCTAACTAAGCAAATATTAAGAATATTTTTTTTTCCAGCAAGTTGTATATCAACATATACGGGGAAGGTCCTGCGACCTGCCATCTCGGCACGGATTTTCTTTATTTTCCTCTGTCTTCAAGCAAATGTTGAGAATATTCGTAAGTTTCTAATTATTGCTGCTTCTCATGCAACCCTCCCGATTTTTTCTTTGAAATTAAAAGAGCTTATTATAAAGATTACCAGATATTCTCCCTAAATTATAAAATTAACCATGAATTCATAACATCCGAATTCAGTGACAATTGTCTCATTGTATATTGAATGCTACATCGATACCCGACATTAGCTACAGTGTGATATTATTAAACAAGAACCTGATAATAGTGTAGGATTTGAGGTCCACACACCGGTGGTTATAAAGCGCTCCATCTTCTGGGATATGACACGGAGCAGTCCGTTGAAAGTCAATAGAAGCCTTATACATGACGTCATTACTACAATGCGTTCTCGCTTAAAACGTATCACCCTGTACCATCGATGTCAACATTTGAACATTTGAATGTGTAATGTGTTGCTATGGAAACAGAAGTCATACCTGCAGGAGCGTCGGCTTGTTGGGGTCCACAAGAAACTGCTCCGAGAGTTGCAAGACTTGTGCTGGTCCGGTAGACAAGCTGGTCGAGATTGAGGGGCTCTGCAGTGAAAGCGGGACAAACCCCCCGCCCCACTCACCGCCGGGGCGCCCTTCCCCATGCCAATTAAACCGTTAGGAACAAAAACGTCCAATGCCGCATTCTCATTCCCACAGCAATAACAATGATTGCTGCACTTCAGTGAATGCGGTTTGAAGGCAGTCCCTGTCACCGTGTCTTGGAACTGCTCTGCAGATTTTGCTGTTGCTTATTTAACGATGCTGTCAGTATCGAGACTACATGACGTCGGTTATAGATTGGTTAATGAAAGTAGAACAGTTGGTGGAATCAGAATTGGCAGGGGAAACCGAAGTACTAGGAGAAAACTCACCACAGTGTCACTTTGTTCACCATAAATCCCATATGACCTGGTCTGGGATCGAGACCGGTGACTAACCCCATGTGTTGTTATACACTCCTTGAAGTTTAACCCTTGAAAGCATTATGGTAACTATATATACCAGCCATGTTAACAGCAGCAGGTCATTATGAGGATGTCTATAGGGAGTGGACTACTTTAGGAGACGTAAAATTGTGTTCATCTTCTTATTTCTTTTATTTCGTTCTTTCTTTCCTCTTCCTTCTATTTTATTTCTCCTTCATTTTTCTTTTGTCTTTTGTTCCCCTCATCCTCCACTTCCTTCCTTAGTCTCTCTTCTTTCCCACATTTCTTTAATCCATCTTCGCCTTTTACCCCTTCCTTCTACCTGTTTATGTTCTTTTTCTGTCTCTGTTTTTCTTGCATAGCCCGCTCGGGATTTCGTAAGCGTCTGAGGAACTGTTAGTTTCTTAAGAGCGACTAACTCCATCGAGTTACTTAAGTTGTACTTCCCTCTATCGAAGGCCCCCGATAAGTGTAAGTATACCGCCCTAGGTGGCTGAGGCACTATGCTAAATGCCGGAAGGTCACAGATTCGATTCCCAATTAGTTAATTGCATTTTTCAATTCACTTAATCCTTCCAGCCGCACTATGGCCCTGGGGTCTACTCATCCTCTAATAGAAATGAGTACCAGGAATCTTTCTGGGGTCAATGGCGGCCGGCCAGCGCGTAAGGCTGATAACCTCACCGCCATCTGTGAGCCGATTGTCTAGAAAATATGGGAGCCGCGACGGCTCACGACACTGTGGGGCCCCACTACCTGATACAGGGTTAGCTTCATATTTTTACATTTTCTCATAGGTTCTCTTCAACAGAGAAGGCGTATAAAAGGGGAATTAATTTGTGTTATCTGTAATGTGATTAACTCTGCAAGGAGGGAAGGACGCCCTCTCTAGGTTCTTGAGAGAAAACATCAAAATTATACAAAAGATGGCAATATGGCATCATTAATAATGGAAATAAAAATATTTAAAAACGTTATTCTAATTATATTTGTTGAATTGTTCAGGTTATGAAGCTCTTCGTTATGCAGTTCTCTCCAGCCTCTGAACTGTGCAAGAGTGTCAGATAATCCATTGTTTCATAAAACATGATACAGAATCTTAGCTAAGAGAAAACGAAAGCTGTTCGGAGCGCACAAAAAGGAGAGAGGCCTTTATCTAACACTGGGCACCTGACCTCCGTTAATGACAACTTCGCAGAGGAGAGGAGTGGGGCGTGTACCTACTTAATTAAGAGACATCCCCGCCCAAAATTCTATATGCATATCTTGTCTCTTCATCAGATTGTTTTAAACTTAGTTTCTTTATTTTGAGAAAAAAAGAATAAAATTATGTTTTGATATCACGTTACTGTTAGTGTCTGTGTGTGTCCCCTTAAAACTTTTTAGTTTTCTGTGCGGTCAGTGAAGTATCAGAAGAAAATAGACTATCTGTTCTTCCCAGAGGTTCTTGCTGTGTATGGCGTACTTAACGACCCTATAGGTAGCTCAGACTATGTAACATCACACTGTAGGAAAATTATTGAATAATGAAGTATGGAGATGGCATTGAAGGAAGAGGTCGTGGGTTAATTTAAAGTAAAATGCAGGCATTTACTTGGAGGGGAAATAACAGGCTACTTGCTGGGGTGTCGAGGAATCGTGGTTCGATTGCCTGTAGGAGAAAAAATCTTTCTCATCTCCACAACGTCCGGATCGCCTCTGCTTCCTAACCAGTGATTACCGGGGAAGGTTTTTCCTCCTTGAAAAGCGGCTGGGGCTTGAATGTGACTCCTCACATATAGTACCGAGCGTACTGCACTCCATTCATACTTTCTAGTGACGTAGAATTTTACCTACATCACGGTAGATTACCCTGAAGCTGAATGCAGCGGATTCTGTCGAAACGTTGGTACCCAAAAAGCATTGGCGAACGGGTTGGCATAGCGGAAAGGCTCTAGACTTGCATTTGGATCTCTGGCGAGGCACTAGCTCTCTTGAAGATTTTCTTCCCCCCCCCCGGCCCTGAGACCGACAGACAGACTCAGGGCCATAGAGCAGCTGGAAGGATTATGTCAACTGAAAAATCCAATGGCATCGGGAATCAACCCGTGGCCTTCTGGCTTTTAGCATAGTGCCTCAACCAACCACACTGCCGAGTGCCCCGTGTAAGCCTGCTTACATGTTAATAGCGATATTTATTGCGTAGAAGTTGTTTGTTTGTTCTGAATCTAATTTTGTCGCCTGCAGAACACTGGCTACTGCGCTGTACAAGTTGTTCAGTTGAGTAATTCACTCGAGGTTACAGTAACGAAAATAAACGTTAGCAAAGAAAGCAGGATGCACCGTTCACACAAAGCCATGAGTACAGACAGAGAAAGTCCACGTAAGTGAAACACACTTGTCAACAGTAACGCTATCTCTGATCATTGTCATGTAACTTTCACTCGCACCCAGAGAGACCGGTAGTGGTTGCCACACGTTTCTCCTTGCTTATGTTATTTCTCTCTGGCCCCCTTCGTAGTCGCATATGTGTCCAGGTTTACACGTACTTCGAGCGGCTCCTTGCTTCCTACTTGGCTTATTCTTAGACCCTGAAGATGGAGGCAATACATTTTTCTAAAATGTCGGTGAAAACTACTGTTCTATACAGCATCGTATCCCAGAAAGTAGTAGTCATCATATTTACCGCTGTGATAACCTTAAATCCCACATTAAATATTTTTATACTCTCAGATGTTCTAAGAACACTGTGGCATTTATAACCGTTGCTAGGCAACGACAGCGACAAAGGCTGGTATACAAGAGCCGTTGCCAAGTAACGACTTCACAAACAAGCATGTTTCCACGGAAATAGTTCCAAAGCAATAATGAAACGGTGTTTTCTTTGCGGTCCGTGCCGAGATGTTATAAGCAGAACAGTTAGTGAGATTCAGTTGAGTTACTGAAGTGAAGTGGGTTGGTTGGTGAGTGAGTGAGTTAGAGGACTGCTGCATATCAGTCGTTGTGAGCTGTTGCTGTTGGAAACTGATAGCTGAGGTCGTGGATAATGCGGCAACACAGAGGAAGGGAAACTTTCGAGATTGGAAGCCGCTAAAGGGCAACGGCTAGTGAAGACGTGACTGTGGACACTGCGTGTGTGTGTGTGTGTGTAGAATAGTGAATTGTAAAGTGTAGTCACGCTCTGTATCAAAGACTACAGTAAATCCAGTCATCAATCCAGAACTCGTCTATAGTCACTCAATCATGTGACAATATATTATCATTGTGCAGCAGATAGGTTGGACGAAAAGTTATTACTTAAAGGAGTACGTTGGGCATAAGTTGTATTTATTTTTCCCTCTATAACTTTTGTTAGCAATATATATTATTTTTTTCGCTCTGATAAGTATCTAAGAGGTTACGATCGAGGTGTGCTCTGAAATTCATGTAGGGCTTCATCTGAAGTAAACGCAGTTTTGTCCGATCTTAATCGACGATGGAAAATATAAAAAATACTTCACTAAAATCTTGCCAATGTCAGATTACGTTAAAATAATTTTGTTGTTCTCTACTTACATATGTGGGGATGCCCGTCTTGCAAAGTTTCATGGCGAACTCACCAAAAATTACTTGAAAATTTTTGGAAATGTTATTTTAATTATAATAATAAATAGTAAAAAAGGTAAAATTGTCCTTGTAATTAATTATTTGAGCACTATGCCATAAAGATATATGGGGGAGTGGAGGTATTACTCCACCATTCTTGACCTCGGCACTAGATGGAGGTCAGTGGTCAGCTTCACTTCCTCTTCCGCGTTACCCCCAGGGAAAGAGCCCCCTGTGCCCATAGGGTGGGTGGGCCCCCAGAGCCGGTCTGGACGCTGTGGAGAAAGGAAAAATCTTGCACTGACGGGAATCGAACCCGGTCCGTCCAGCCCATAGCCCGCCACTATACCGACTGAGTTGTCACGGCTCCCAAAGGTAAAGTTGTCCTTGTGCTAAACTAATTAAGCACTACGCCCTGAAGGCGTATGGTGGAGTGGATGTATAGATCCACATTTTCTTCATCTTGGCACTACTTGGAGGTGAGTCGTAACTTTACCCCCGGAGAAAGAGTCTCCGGTACCCGTTGGATAGGAGGCCGGGTGGGCCTACCGGGACTCGAACTTCGGCCCTCTGTCATCCAGCCCGTAACCAATTGCTGTACCTACCATGCTATCCGGGCTCCTAATTGTATTAAATGAGCAATAAAGTAATTAATGAGTTCTTCTTCGTTTCGCAGTCGTCACTGAATAAGTAAACTCCTCCAAGGACACAAAGTGTCACGAACTCTGCAGTGATACGGGGATACCGTACCGGGGTACTGTGCGCAATGTTTGGTTGCTCTGCAGCACAAGCAAGATGACTCTAAATTATTGTCGGGGTTTCCAAGGCCTATAATTGTCAAACCGGAAAATAGAAAATAAAACTGCTGATGGAATATGAAAGCGTAACTCAAAATATTTTATTACTTATAGAATCAGTACTGCAAAATGCTAAACAACGTCCATATGCGCGCCTTTCATTGCACGGAAGATGTCCAAGTGGAATTCAATTTCCCTCTAAGTTCCCTCTAAAATATAGACCACGAAAACCCCAACAGTAGTTTAGAATCACCCTATACTTTGTCTCAAACATATTTAAGGGTATGTCAGCCTCTTATCCAATGAGTACCGCTAGGTCTGTATCTTCGGGGGTAATCTAGGAGTCCTTGGACGGGGTATCAGCCCGTAGCAAGGCCGTTACCTAACACAAGCACCCATGCATCGAGTGGGATGCAAACCCACGTTCCCAGTGTTCTAGCGGACGAATATACTATATGCCTTAGGCCGCGCGGTCGTAGTGATCGGCTATAAACGTTAATATCCATCAGTTAGTCATCATTTGTCAATGGGATTCTTTTCTAATGAATCCTTAATACTTTTCATAAATTTTGTGAATATGTTTTCAGTGGTGGAGGCGGTTAATATTAGAGGGGAATACCCCATGTATATTGATGTCAATCTGTGCTCTCTGGCAAGAGAGAAAATATTTACCTCTCTCTTCTCAGTTTCGCAAGCAGTGACGTGTCTTGTTATTTTTGCAGTGAGGCTTGCGTTACTTGACCTGATTTCTGTTGACCATTTTTGCTAGGTGGAATTTTGATGACGCTAATGAACAGACAACCATTGCGAAACCGAGAATTAGTCTGATGACACAGCACTGCTAACAACACAAGACTAACATCGGATGCAGGTCCAGCTCTGTAACTACATTGCAACAAAGAGATAATACAACGTTTTAAAGCTCTGCTTTAATGACGATGTACAATCGTTAAACAGGAGTTTGTGCTTCCTCGTCGTATTAATGTCTTTCTAAATCAGACTCTATACTTAAGCGACTGTCTACCCTGAGGTTTTCATTGTTTTACACAGTAATTTCAGGGACATAACTTTGAAAGTACTTGAAGAAATGTACTCCCATGTATTTTTTTCACTCCGTGTGAAGCTAACTGCCATCGTACACGTGAAGCTTCCAACTTAACAACCATGAAAAAGATATATTCCATCTTCTATAGGAACGAGGTGCGTCATCGTCAGTTAGTGACGTAGACCGTTACGTCATCATCAGAAAGTTACTAGCTTCTGTCTTCAATAAACTTCTGACATTCATACGCCAATGGAAAATTCAAACATACTTACAGAGGAGTTTGGTTCCGTAAGGTTGCCTACGCGAAGAATATTAGAGTAGCTAGGCTTTAACGTGTTCGGCTGGCTACGGACTGGATTCCCGAGCAGTCGGGGTTCGATTCTATGCGGGAGTGATTTTTTTCTCCCCTATCGTCTGAATCGATTCTAGGGCCCACTCAAT
The DNA here is from genome assembly GCF_002891405.2 of Cryptotermes secundus. Taxonomy (NCBI): domain Eukaryota; kingdom Metazoa; phylum Arthropoda; class Insecta; order Blattodea; family Kalotermitidae; genus Cryptotermes; species Cryptotermes secundus. The sequence continues at coordinate 698,138 of NW_019731220.1, read as the reverse complement.
CTCCTATTCAACGGTTACCGAGGGCCCTTTCCCGAGAGGAAGGCGGACGAGGCATAAAGTTGATTACTCAGCTGTAACTAGTGTCTAAATCAGGGATGGTGAAACTGTTGTCACGTATAAGGAGTACGTGACGAATAATTATGGGTTCTAGATTTCAGGATTTGATTTATTGGGCATCTCTGTTACAATTACAGTTGATTATAACAGCTCATACTTTGAATTCCTCCTGAATTCTCTTGCAAATGAATTACGACTCTTGTCTGACGAATGTTCTCCCGAAAGAATTCTCTGAGCCTTCTCGTGTGTCCCCCTTTTATAATTTCGTGAGGACAGAATAGATATCACCATTTCCAACAGTTCGTGTTATTGCGTCTTTATCGGTTGCTACGGTAACCGTGTGTTAATTCAGTAGCAACATTTTTGTTTCACTATTCAAGTTTTCTGGCGGTTTACCGAACCGTTGCTTAGCAATGGACATACGCTCTGGCTTCACTATTCCGGCTTTCAGGCGTCATGTCACACTGTACTTCAACATCCACGTGAGTCTTCATGGCATAATAGTTAAATAATACAGGGATGATGATTACACATTCTTCTTTTACTGGTTACTCAATCCTTATATGTCATTTTATATGCTTCTCAAAGTTTATTTCTAACGCCGTCGTGTCTTCATAACATGAAGTTACGGTTCGCAGAGAGACGCCGGTTGAGTAGTGGCTTACATGAAACTTTACAGGTTGGATGCAGTGAGGTGGTCATACTCCTGAAAAAATTGGAATGGAATGCGCTGATACCACAATAAAAATAAAGGTTAAGTTGTCCCTGTGCTTAACTAATTAAGCACTACGCCATGAAGGCGTATGGGGGAGTGGATGTATAGATCCACATTTTCTTGACCTCGGCACTAGGAGGAGGTGAGTGGTCAGCTTCACGCCCCGGCCTCTTTACCCTGGGGAAAGAGCCCACGGTACCCACTGGATAGGAGGTTGGGTGGACCCCAGAGCCGGTCTGGACGACGTGGAGAAGTAAAAATTCTTACCCCCACCTGGACTTGAACTCCGACCCCTCGGTCGTCCAGCCCGTAGCCAGTCGCTATTACCGACTGAGCTTTCCCGACTCCACACTGATACCACAGTAGTCACTTTAATTAATTAATAAAGACTCTTATATACGATTTAACACTGTCTCATTACTCAGCACTGAGACATACAGAAGCTTAGGTCACTGTTGTTGACAGAGGCTACGTACAATGCCATTCGCAGTTCCCTTGAAGTTGGAACGCTTAGAAGTTTAGTTTCTTCGCAATAGATTGAACAGTGAGGAACTGTTGACGTTGACAAGAATTGTGATAATACTTTCGAGGTAATAGTCTGATGTCCTTGGACATTATCAGGATAAACTTTGCAACAGGAATAAACATTAACAGGATAAACTCTACAGCAAGAATAAACGTTAACAGAATAAAAATTTCCGTAATATTGTACGTTAACCGGATAAACCATACCGCAATAATGAACGCTAACAGGATAAATTTTACCTCAAGAATAAACGTTAGCAGGATAAACTATCGCAAGAATTAACGTTAACAGGATAAATTGTGCCACAAGAATCCAGAGCCACGATTGTTCAAGGTATATATTTATAAGCTTCTTCCTTGTCTGGATTTTTTAACGTTCGAAGTTAGGAATATTTGATTGGCCCTCTAGCGACGCCGTTGGTTTAAATTAAACCTCTGCAAATTTATAATAAAATGAATACAGACTTCAACTGTGAGGTACGAACTGAATTCTAACTGTACTCCGCGCTATTGGGAAACTTGACAGGTGCACACCAGTCCGCGAATTGCACACGGCTTTCAAAATTCTTTACATATATTAAAAAAAATAACTCCGAGGTTTTAGTCCGCAAGCAAACTATACCGACCTAGAGACCGCCGCTTGCCGGCGAAGTTACTGCCAACTTTAGTGGATAGGTGTCGTGTGATCAGCTCAACGAATCCCCACGGCCGTTAATTTCGGTTTTCTGGACTGGAACCGCTGTTTCCTTGAAATAGCTCCTCTGTTATCCTCATGAGGCAGAGTGGACACTGTTCCAGACCCACTACTTCTCAGAAAATCTGGTAGCGTCGGAAATCGAACCCTGACCTCCGGATCTGTAGCCAAGAACTCTGACCACTAGACCACATAGATAACTGGATTAAGCAGGACACAGGCAGAAGTAATCCTAAACCATGTAAATCCACATGTACGTGGTATTGGACAAGGAGAAGCCAGGCATAGGATGTGTAAGAGGCTTAAACTTGGCGGCGGTGAGGCCTACGATCGTTCAGCTGACTAACTGCAGTTTGTGGTCGCGCCATAACTCAAGCGGTTAGTCGCTGGCTTCCCACCGCAGCGGCCAGGGTTCGCGCCCGGATCTGGTCAAGTGGGATTTGTGGTGGACAAAGTGGCTCTGGGGCGGGTTTTCTCCGAGTACTTCGGGTTTCCCTGCCAATCTTCATTCCGCCAAATTCTCCATCATCATAATCACCCGGGGCAGGTACAATAGGCCAATCAGTGGCCGCCGTGCCGAGTGGACCCACCTGGACTCCACCCCCACTAAGCGAATTAAAAAAAATGCAGTTTCAGAGTAGTGGCCCAAGTTAGGGCATAACCTGCTGCACAACCTTGCATTGACAGGAAACCTCTCTATACCTTGTAGTTACTTAAGTTTCGGCCACACAGGGCGCTACGTACGCGACGCACCCTACGTACGATATGTTCGCTATACGAACAGAAAAATATCTCCCTTTATTGCCAATGTGACTGGCCACACAGACTTCCGTACGCTACGTACGCTATGCTCCCTATGATACCTGCGTCGCAGAGTGTACACAACGTACGTAGCGAACATAGCGTAGCGCTCTATGTGGCCGAACCTTTAGTATAGTGCAGTGACAAAGGGTGCACAGAGCCCACAGTGACCTGGACGCCGTGACAGCGCGGATATACCCGTGCAACTAGGGTGCAACAAACATAGCGCCTACATAGAAAGACCGACCCCTCCTTCGTCGCAGAGGAGGCTCCATTTCGAAACACGTACATGTCTATGAGAGAATAAAAATCTTGGTAATGGGTCTGGAGACTGAAGGCGGGTAAAGCCAGCAGCAATTTAACCGACTGAATAGTTAATTAGTGAGTACCCACTCAAGTTACCCCCAGTAAAGGGGACTGACCAGTAATATACCCCTATTTAAAACAGGTAGAATTCTTCGAAAAAACAAGTATATGGTCGTTGGTCCCAACGGGACACGAAAAGAAGACTGTGCAGGCGAGACCAGCAGCAGTTTACCAGACCGACCGATCAGTCTTTTTTTTTTTCCTTGGCACTACAGCCCCAGTGGGCCTAGGCCTACCTCCATGAACTTCTCCGTTCACTTCGGATTTTCTAGATCTTAGACATTCGGTAGGACTCCTTGGGCGGGTGATCAGCTCGTCGCAAACCGACCAGTCTTGAAAATGTTAATATCAGGCCATTGTCACAAACGATTAGTGGGTCATTACAACCTGTGTTCCGTATGGTTCTCACAATAAACAGCGACTGTTTCTCTAAACAGCATTAACCGGTTGGGCTTTGTAGCGGAGACGTAATGTGTTTCCTGTGAGGTACGGACTGAATTAATATCATTTAGATGAATTTCACACATGATGAATGAAACCTGTGTTTGTAGAGTTTCTACGTTTAGGACGTCAACTGCATATATCTAGCCAATCTGTATACATGCTTGTTTAAAATATGATCATATTGTACCGACATTTTACTTTGTAATATGTGACAAATTGTCACTTTGTTTCACAGGGTTTAAACATTTCAAACACAGCCTTGCATGATTCTCTTTATAAATGACCAACTGTCAATCTATTGCACATGCTCCCAACATAGCATGCAGATTACCGCGTTTGTGAAATGCGGTAATTTTTCTCTATAGCGTGATTATTTGATTGCGGTAATATGTAGATTGTTCCAAATGTTATAATAAAAACAGCTTGAAACATGGCCAACAAAGTGGCCAGTTACGTTAAGTAAAGGCGGAATACGTACACTACTTGTATCTCCAGTCTGTAATGTACCTCGCAAATTTATCAATACTTTAACTATTTAAATCGTTGTGGTTATAATATACACCAGTTTCTTTACCGTTAGAAAACGTCGAATGTTTCCCAACACGGTATATATATATACATATTGTATAATTCTCACAATAAACAGCGACTCTTTCCCCAAACAGCAGTAACCGGTTGGGTTTTGCACCAGAGACGTAATGTGTTTCCTGTGAGGTACGCACTCAGTTTATATACAGATGGAAAGTTAATAGATGGTTTCTTCTTCCCTAAATGTTCTTCACACTTTCGAGGAACACTTGAACGTCATAATTGTACATAAAAACGTTTGTTGTGGTTTCCATGGTAACTTTGCTATCGAATTTTTACTTTTTTCATCATATGTAGGACTTGAAGGCCCGGGAAGGGGCAAGTTGGGTAGAAGTTATGGCAGCCCGCTCCATCCACCCCCGCTATCAGCTGTCCCATGTGCGCCGCGAAGTGGTATTTTGATGTTACTTCAGCCGTGACGCTGATGCTCGTATCTCTGAAATACAGAATTGAAATAGTCATTCATTCATTCATTAATGGCTTTAGAGCCCTATGTTGGGCCCTACCGGCTTTTTTAGTTTCGTAACCCTATACACAGTCGGTAGGACTCCTTGGACGGGGGATCAGCCTATCACAAGGCCGCTACCTACACAAAGAATAAACGCACACAGACATCTATGCCTCGATTGGGATTCGAACCCATGTAGTTTGCATAGTAGAGAAGATAAATCCGCAAAAAAGGTTTCTCGACAGGAAAAGGCCACTCAGAAGACATAAACACAGATGAGAGTATGATACTAACAAGGGGCTGATAGAAATAGGTTAGAAAATTGTGAAATATATTAAATTGGGGCAGGGTAGGGCTTTTATGAATATCGAACCTTCGGCCTGGATTTCGTCACGCAGCATCATCATCCTGCATTGCACAGCAAAATAAACGTTCACTTTTTAAAATCACATGCAAAAAATAAGCTGTTTTTCAATTACTTGGGTGCATTGATCACAAAAATGGCGACCTAAAATAATAACACTCACAACTCCCGTGTTATACATTTGCATATGCAAGACATCTAAACATGCATACCACTTGTTATGCAATTTGAAATAATGGGGTTAGTTACGTGAGTGTAACCTTTTATTCGCTAATTAGATACATTTTCATATTATGCCTATCAAGAAACCATGGAAACCCATAGCTAAAGTAGTCGTGTCCTGGCCTGGATTCGAATACAAGTCCATAATACGAGGGAGAGACAGTAAATAGGTCACAAATGGAAGTAACACAGCTGTAATGGTCGTAATAGCGTTTCTGTATGTAACGCTAGGTATCAACACAGTTCAGCCTCAGGACAGTCTAGGTAGCAGACGCGTAGGCACATGTTCATAGGCTAGTTTCAGTAGTCAAAATGGCGACCGTGCTTGAGGATGTACTATCGAAGAGCAGAGTTTTCTTGCGCTTTTGTTTTTGTGGGGAATAGGACTCAATGCAAAGGATATTCATAAAGTAACGTTTTCTGTTTGCGGTGGCAAATGTTTGTCGCGTAAAGCATCTCACAGTTGGGTCGAGAAATTCTCTCAAGTACGTTCGAAAGTTGCAGATGACGCCCAACCAGGTGCAGAGATGGAAGAGACGACAGTCAAAATTCTTCTATGCTGTAAGTTTCGACGCACTAACAAAGCGATGGGACAGGTGTATCAGTGTTAGTGGAGGATATGCCGAGAAATAACTTTTTTGCACTTTAGTATATCAAACTTTTTGCCTTTTATTATTTACCTATTTACTGACTCTCCCTCGTACAAGTAACAAAGCCTTAGAGCTCGATTACAATGTGATGGTACATGCGTAGAAGGGAGTTTTTACGGAACAGAACTGTCAGTATTCTCTTACAGCAAAGCCTTAGAGCTCGATTACAATGTGATGGTACATGCGTAGAAGGGAGTTTTTACGGAACAGAACTGTCAGTATTCTCTTACAGCAAAGCCTTAGAGCTCGATTACAATGTGATGGTACATGCGTAGAAGGGAGTTTTTACGGAACAGAACTGTCAGTATTCTCTTACAGCNGGAGCTGTAACAGATCAGATGATGTTTATGTAATAAGTTATCGTGGATTCCATCTATTCGATTTAATGACTAGAGAACTAGCAGGGTTGAATACATTTCATTTTACGTTGGATTTGAGGTTCTCACAGCGGTTTTTCTGGGATATATCGCCGTATAGTCCGTTGAAAGTCAACCGACGTTGCGAAGGAACATATCGCCTCCATCTTCAGGGCCAAATAAGCAGAGCAAAGTACCAGCATGAAATCAGGTGGCAAGCCGAGTTCCGGCCTGTTTTAACGCTGGTATCTCGGATGATTCGACCCTGAAGATGGATGCAATGTTTCTCCGAAACGTCGATTGACTTTCAACGGACGACACAGCGTTGTATCCCAGAAGACAGTAGTCTTCACATTTTATCTTAGTTCGTTAGTCATGTAATTATTTTCACTACATTAATTACAGATCAGATTCATAGGTTAGCTTAGATAAGGTCAAACTGTGCTTTCGGTGTGTGACTGTAGCTTCGGGTGGTGAGTGATGGATTGCAAGGGATGTGGAAGAAGTAAGTCGTGGCCTATTAGAGGTACTATTTCGGCTTTTGCCTGGAAGAACGGAGGAAAACTACGGAAACGTCATGATGATCGGTGTCTTGAACGAGATTCGAAATGAGCACCCCCGAATACATATCTGGCGCGTTACGTCTAGACCGAATTGTTCGGTGATCTACATAAATACTCTAAACCCTCATGACCCGATTTTTCGGTCTCCGGGGAATAAAAGTCTAAATTCATCTTTACGTCTGTAAAAAAAAAAATAAAAAGATAAAACGTATCCCTGTAACAGGCCGTGGAGGCCCATAGAGTTGTGAGACGTCGAGGCTCCCACATTTTCTAGACAGTCGGCTCACAGATGGCGGCGAGGTTTTCAGCCTTACGCGCCGGCCACCCTTTACCCCCAGGAAGATTCCTGGTACTCATTTCTGTTAGAGGCTGAGTCGACCCCAGAGCCATAGTGCGGCTGGAAGGATTAGGTGAATTAGAAAAATCCAATGACCTCATCGGGAATCGAACCCGCGACCTACAGAAGTGCCTCAACCAACTACGCTACCGAGTGACGTGTGAGAAAGTGAATGAATTATGCATGAGCTCCTGACTACCGCAGATGTAGAAACAGAAACCTATTCACTGACCTCCATTCGATTTATACGGAGAAAGATGTGCCTACACCTTCCGGACCTCAAAATATAATGACGTAACCAAATTAACTGACGCAACAGAAGCCGAGGCTGGCTTAAACACTGAAGCAATGGGAGACAGAAAACAGGAGTTACACGTATTTGAACTTCCGCATGAACAAAATCTGCATCTGTAGGGTTAGAACGATCTCCTGGATTCAAATCTATGCCTGAGTACCGGCTTTCTCAGGTTATTCATGGTTTTTCTTAGGCTATCAGGAAAAATAATGGGCCAGAACCTCAAATTAAGCCTTGACAAATTCCAGCCTCATTTATACTCCTACCAATTCATTATTCATTTATCTTCCTGTCACAGTAATAATAATAAACTAAACTAAACTCCGTGGTTTGAGTCCGCAAGTGAACTATACCAACCGAGCGACCGCCGCTTGTCGCCGAAGTTAGTGCCAATTTCAGCGGACAGGGGGTGTCGCGTGGTCAGTGCAACGAATCCCCTCAAAAGTGAAGTTGTCCCTGTGCTTAACTAATTAAGCACTATGCCATGAAGGCGTATGGGGGATGGATATATAATGCACATTTTCTTGACCTTGACACTAGCTGGCGGTGAGTGGTCAGCTTCACGTCGAGGCCACTCTACCCCCGGGGAAAGAGCCCATAGTACCCAATGGATAAGAGGCTGGCAGGGCGCCACAGCCGGTCTGGACGACAAGGAGAAGAGAAAATTCTTGATCCTACCGGGACTCAAACTCCGACCCCTCGGTCGTCCTGTCTGTAGCCAGTCTCCAACAATGGAGATAATGACACCATTTCAGATTTAGCAATTAAAAGCGTTGTTAGATGAAAGGTTCACCCTTGACCATGGCTCATGGAGAGCCGAAACACATGTGGGTACTGAGTAAAATAAATATNTTCTTGATCCTACCGGGACTCAAACTCCGACCCCTCGGTCGTCCTGCCTGTAGCCAATCGCTGTATTGGCTCCAACAATGGAGATAATGACAACATTTCAAATTTAGCAATTACAAGCATTGTTACTCGTAGATGAAAGGTTCACCCTTGACTATGGCTCATGGAGAGCCGAAACACATATGGGTACTGAGTAAAATAAATACTATTTTAAGTCGTAATCTGGTGTTGGTTACAGAATTATATTAAAATACAATACATAACAGAGCACATTTTCTTGCTTCCTTATAACAAATCTTCTTCAACTGTAACAGGAGAAGCATAATGGCTATGTATGTATATATGTATTTTATTTCGTTGTCAGGCCATAGTCATTTTCACGCAGGAGATAGCAGCTGAGTTCGAAGTGTGCCTTGTGAAGGATGAAACTGCAACTTAATTCACTGCTTTAAGGTGGGAAAGAAGGGAGCGAAATAAAGGTAGGAAAGTGATAAACAAACGAAAGAAATGGGTAAAGGACGAAGATAAAAAATNGCTTTAAGGTGGGAAAGAAGGGAGCGAAATAAAGGTAGGAAAGTGATAAACAAACGAAAGAAATGGGTAAAGGACGAAGATAAAAAATAAATTATTCTGTTTCAATTCCAACAGGATTTCCACTAGTTCCTAAGCTGATAGAAATATACTAATTTGGTGAAGGCGTTTGACAGTAAAGCATTGCTTTGTTTTCGGAAACCGTTACCATGATAACACAAAACTGCTCCACATTGCTTGGATGGCTGCACGCTCGCGTGTGACGTCAGTGTGTGACCCGGGTGCTTAGACAATGTGCGGAACATAGGAGCCGCTGCTGCAGACAGAGGAACCGGGGCAGGCGTGTTTTGGAGACACCCATGTCGGAACTGTTGAAACCAGAAGAGCACAAACATGGGAAGTGTTGGGATGTGACGTCAAGTACTCTCGTAGAAATTTACCGACGTTTCGAATGAAAGGGGAAAAAAATGTAAAGCTATCTCTGTAACAGGCCATGGAGGCCCATAGGGTTGTGAGACGTCGAGGTTCCTATATTTTCTAGACAATCGGCTCATAGATGACGGTGAGGTTGTCAGCCTTACGCACCGGCCGCCCTTTACCCCCCAGGAAGATTCCTGGTAGTCACTTCTGTTAGAGTATGAGTCGACCCCAGGTCCATAGTAGAGCTGGAAGGATTAGATCGATTGAAAAATCCAATGACTTCATCGAGAATCGACTTGTAGCATAGTGTCTAAACCAACCAGGCTACAGTATGCCCCTCGGATGAATATGCTATCGAACAACGTCGATGAGTGAGCCAAAGAAGCAGCCAGGAAGAAGGAAACAGTCGGTGCATGTAGCAAGCATGAGAATAGAAATGCATAGAAATTTCTGTTCGGGTTAGAAGACTCGCCCGTGGATGGGAGGGTAATATTAAAAATAGATTTTAAGGAAATAGGATGGGAGGATGTGGACTGGATTCATCTGGCTCAGGATAGGGACCAGTAGCGAGTTGTTGTGAACACGGTAATGAAACTTCGGGTTCCATAAAACGTTGAAAAAATCTTTACCAAATATTTAAAGTTGTTCCTGTGATCAGTTAATTAAGCACTACGTCCTGACGTGCGCGGGAGTATTCTTGACCTCGTCACTAACTGGAGGTGAGTGGTCAGCATTACGCGCCGGCTCCTTTACGCCCGGCGAGAGAACCCCCAATATCCAATGGACACGAGGCTGAATGGGCCCCAGAACCAGTCTGGACGACGCGGAGAGGAGAAAATCCTACTCCTATCGGGAATCGACCTCCGACCCTTCGGCCGTCCAGCCCTTATCCAGTCGCTATACCGACTGAGCTGTCGCGGCTCATAATTTTCACTAGCAGAGCAAATATTGTGTTCTCAGGAAGGAGTTAATTACGTAATTAGTTCCGGATGAAGTAGGGCGACGTAGGGGGACATTTCTGTTGTTATTATAGCAGCTCGTTTCTGGCGTAAATGTTACAGCAAACTCGTGGGCAAGGTCGCGAATGTTATTTGCGCTTTATGTCCTTCAGCGAACGGGTTCAGGTTACATAATCAGCAGAGCGAAAGAAAGCAGATGAAGACAAACTTTCGAAAATTCCGTTTCGATGAATTTCACTTTTGTTGCTCAGCGGCAAGACAAAACCGGACACTCCAGTGACCTTACGAACCAGTTCCTCAGTTCGTCCTAGCTGTAGGCTTCTTTACTAAATATTTATTTTTTTCCTCTTAGAGCTATAATTTATTTAATATCGGTAGCTCAGTCGGTATTCCGGTCTAGAAAACCGAGTTTAACGGCCGTGGGGATCCGTCGCGCTGACATGCGACACCCAGTATCCGCTAAAGTTGGCACTAACTTCGCCGACAAGCGGCGGTCGCTCGGTCGTTATAGTTCGCTTGCGGACTAGAGGCCACGAAGTATGTATGTATGTAAGCTCAGTCGGTATAGAGACTGGCTATAGGCTGGACGGCCGAGGAATTGAGTTTTTATTCCCGGCAGGAGTAAGACATTTTTAAAATCGCTGTTTGTACTAAGAGTAAGAAAGAACTAAATACACGCTGAGTGGGGGAAACAAAATGCTTTTTAAATGTCAAAGCAAGTGGTACGTTGAGTGAGCGCTGTTTCTTAAAGGGTTAAATAATTATGATACCGTCACAGAGTCGCATATTCTACAGCGCCTTAAGGACAAGCTCAGGGTCACCGCCCCCCCCTCAGACAGTCCGCCATTAGAGCACTGGGTGACCTTTATATTTGGAACCAGGATCCATGTACAGTCTGTTTCTTCTTATTACACCTTTATATCTCCAGCGTGTACCCCTATTGGCCGGTTTCACTCAAATCTGGAAGCCAATTCCTTAATTCGTAAGCGACGTTACATCTTCAGAAGCGTCAGGTGTGAGTAATTTTATGATTAGGATTATTGGAGCCCATAACTAACTAACGAAATAATTACCCAGCCCGTCATGAAGCAGATTCATTACTGAGAAGCTAATTATTGCTCCGTTGGTCGAGTTATTCCTCGCCTCTTATGGGGGGGGGGGCGAAGATTCATTGCCGTGTTCACAAGAGCTCACCACTGAGTTCTGTCGTAATTGAGTAACCCACACCATGACGGAGAATTCTTATTGTGAAGACAATAATTGCTTAACTTGACTGCATATCCATCGCCGTCACGGAACCTGAAGTTTATTATACCGTGTACACAAAACCTTCTAACTGGACCATATCCAGAGCCAGATTAACCAATTCCAAACCCTCATCCTATTCCTGTAATCCTAGCGCATTTCGTACGGTTCTCACAATAAACAGCGACTGTTTCCCCAAACAGCATTAACCGGTTGGGCTTTGTAGCGGAGACGTAACGTGTTTCCTGTGAGGTACGAACTAAATTTATATATATCTGTGTGTTCCGTATGGTTCTCACAATAAACAGCGACTCTTTCCCTAAACAGCATTAACCGGTTGGGCTTTGTAGCAGAGACGTGATGTGTTTCCTGTGAGATACGAACTAAATTTTATATGTCATTTAGAAGAAATTAAGTTTTTAAAGGTTTAAACATGCAAAGGTACTATTATCCAAATAATATAATTCGTAAGGACTCACAATGTATATCCAGAGAGTCATCTGTTTGAGCGATGTCTGTGTCGTCATCATGGTATGATTTTGACGCTGTCTTGGCCGCATCGCGAGGCGTGTGTGCGGACTTCGTGCCTTGCTGAAGAATTTGATTGAAGAGCTCCGTGTAGTCCCCTGTTAGCAGGATGAAGAGTATAATCAGCAGAAGTACCCTGAGTAACGCAGTCTCCATGACTGCCGCTCTTCGTGGAAGCGACTCTTACTGGTATAAACGCAATACTCCTTCGCTTGCCCCCTCCACAGAGCTGCCGGCCTACTTACAGCAACAAGTGAAAGCTGTCATTGTCTGCTGCTAGTTTTATTTCTATTTCACTTTGCGAGAACGAGATTTGTTCGAGGTTGTTTTGTTCTTCAGATGTGTGCAACTTATTGCTAGAATGAAACCTGTGCCCCGTTATTTTGCTTCCCAAATGTTGACAAGCTGTTACAACGAATTGTGTAAGAATGAAATTTGTTTGTGGTTATTTTCCTTTTCAAATGTTGGTAAATTTTTGCTAAAGTGAAACTTATGGCTGGTTAGTTTGTTTCTGAAAGGTTAGCTGGTTATTAAACCAGCGTCTAGTAATTCTGTTTCGCAAAGGTCGACAGGTTATTTGTTGCAGTTAGCTGTGTAAGTAATCGTAATCACTAACTTCGCCGACAAGCGGCGGTCGCTCGCTCGGTATAGTTCGCTTGCGGACTAAAACGATAAGTTGTTAATTTTATGTTTTTGTAAATAATAATATTAATCTTACAAGTTCGGCCGTCAACGCAACAAATGTTTATTAATTTAAACCACACTACATGTTTCGACCCGCCTGTTGCAGTAGCCGCGCGGTCTAAGGCATGAATTATCTTCGCTCGCTCGGACGCTGGGATCGTAGGTTCGAATCCCACTCAAGTCATGGATATTTGGTGTGTGTGTGTGTGTGTGTGCGTTTATTTTGTGTTTGTGTTGTCCTGTGTTTAGGTAGAGGGCTAGCGACGAACTGATCACTCGCCCAAGGAGTCCTACCTTGTGTGAAAAACGGTCACGGAACTGAGTAAGAGGCCTGGGCCCTGAATGGGTTGGAAGAGCCATTGAAAATAAAACATGTTTCGACCCTTAAATGGTCATCTTCGGGTGTTCTTAGATACACAATTAATTGTTGAATTATAACCCATGATCTTACCTGAATGACTCTTTAACTGTCGAAACACGTAGTGTGGTTTAAGTTAATAAACATTTTTTGCGTTGACGGCTGAACTTGTAAGATTCATATTATTAGTTTTATTCGTGCAAAATGATGCAAACAATAAAGCTAAAAAATAAACAATTGTGTAAGAATGAAATTTGTTCCTGGTCAGTTTCTTTCTCAGATGATGGTTAGTTGTTGGTATTATTTAACCTGCCCTTAATCATTTTCGTTCAAAAAGTTCGATAGGTTGTTTATTATAACCAATCATGTGAGAACGAAATGTTTTCGTGTCTTTTTATGAAAAGTTGGCAAGTTATTGCTAGAATTAAACCTGCGTTTGTTCTCTTTTTTTCAAACGTTGGCAAAGTAATTCGTAGTAATAAAGCTTGCCAGAGTGAAACTTTGTCGTCATCGTCGTCATCATCATCATCATCATCCTTATGGGTTAGGCCAATGCCCAGTTCCAACTCAAGACTACTGTGAAGACCATCTTTTTCTTGGTCTGATCAAGTTACTATTTCCTCAATTATAGTAATTAAGAACTGCCTTCGGTAATACCGTTTCTTCCATACGTTCTAAATTTCGTCCCCATTTACTTCCATAATATTGTATTATATTTTGGAGAGAAATTATCCCTAGGTCTTCACTTAGCGGTGTACATGAAACTTGTTTTTTTTTAAGATGCGTCTTTTAACACTTTGTAGGAAATTCGGTTCTGCTGAGTGTCGCTGTTGTCAATCTTTTGCTGTTGACAGCTACACTGAGCAGAACCGAATTTACTGAAACCTACCCGTAGTTATTTTGTTACTAAAAAGTTGCCAAACTCTTTGTTTCAGTGAATTTTGCCAGAATGAAATATATTGCTGTTTTTCTTATTGCTAGTGGAGTGGGACTAAGTCCCTTGTACTGCGGCCACTTCTGGCCTATTGTACCAACCCCAGATGATAGGTGAGGGTGATTGTGGAGCAATTGGTGGAATGAAGGTTGGCAGGGGAAACCGAAGTACTGGGAGAAAACCCGCCCCAGCGCCAGTTTGTCCACCACAAATCCCACTTGAGCAGACCCGGGATCGAACCCGGGCCGCCGCGGTGGGAAGCCAGCGACTAACCGCTTGAGCTATGACGCGGGTTACTTTGTTTCACAATTGCTGGCACATTGGCCAGTGGCGGGCTCTTGTGAACTCGTCAAACAATCTTTGTGTTCTATAAAAGGCGTGAAATGTTTCATCAGCTGAGCGACCGTTATTGTCTCAGCATTCTCCATGAGGATTCCGGATATGATCCAGTGGCACGCTTTTGTAATCACGGTAATGAACTTTCGGATGACATAAAGGGAGGAGAATTCTTCGACCAGCTGCGTCACTGATAGCTTTTCGTAACGACCTTTACTCCATGGAGTGTCATGTAAGCGTTGCAATTGTCCCGATATGCTTACTCATGGAGCTCAGCCCTGCTTGAGGAGCCGCCAATTCTGCAGCTATTCAAGAATTTCCCAGCATTTTATGGAACCCGATGGTTCATTACCGTGTTCTCAAGAGCCCTCCACTGGTCCATAATCTGAGCCAGATCAATCCAATCCATACCATCCCATCCTATCTCTCTAAGATCCATTTTAATATTATCCACCCACCTATGCCTTGGTCTTCCCAGTGGTCTCTTTCCTTCTGGCTTTCCCACCAATATCCTATACGCATTTCTCTTCTCCCCCGTTCGTGCTACATGCCCTGCCCACCTCATCCTCCTTGACTTGATCGTTCTAGTTTTACTTGGACAAGAGTACAAGTCTCCGATATGCAGCTACTTTCAGTTGAGATCGGTCTGTACAAATCACTGAATAGGGATAGACAAACAACACATAAAATAAATTATCAGGTAACAAAGGATCATTTCAACTACAATGTATTACGTTCCAGGAAATCGTAGCTAATAGCAACAGGATATACTGTCACAGTGTATGCTTACATTTAGTGCCATCTCTTGCAGCTTAATGGAGTGTAATTAAGAGTCAGAGCTTTTGAATTTATTTTATCTGTTCCCTTGAAGCAATTTGAGCACCATTTGCTTTTCTCAGACATATATTAAGGAAGCATTGCTTTGTTTCTGCGGGTGAAGAGACGAGATAACTTTCCGCAATCTGTTGCTCTCTCTCTCTAGCGATCGTCTTTTCGTGTGTCCATTTTGAAACACTTGATGCGTTATGCGCTCGCGTAAGATTGTTTAATATTTCACCGGTAGTAATCATGTAGCTGCAAACATAAAAAAGGACAATAAAAACGACAACTTGGCGTCTACTACGCACGTTTTATGGACGCGTAGTCTGTCCTCGTTTATTCTCTTTTTATGATGACAGCGCACCTGGTGAACAATGCTAGAAGCATGAATAAATTACGGTATCCATGGTAACTGTTTGTAATGGCTACATAGGGAAGTAATTACAATGTCACATCATTTGAACTCGCATGTCTGTGACGTCAGTCAGTCGGGTTTGTGTTTACGGGAGGGAATGAAATCATTAAAATATCAGAGAGATTTTTTTAGTGTATTTGGAATGAAGTAGACATCTGTTAGTGATGTATGTCTTTACGCCATTATTCTAAACTTACTGGATTCTATTCTGTATGTATTTCCGGTATTCATATACAGATGGGAAATTCAGACATACTCACGAAGAAATTCTTCTTCCGTAAGGTTGCCTACACGCGGCATAACGTAACCTATTTCATGGATTGGACGAATTTTGCCAAGAAAATAAACGTTTAACTTCAAAGAACGAAATTTCTTTCATTCATACCTCTTTCCTTTCACTTATTATTAACTGTTTTGTTTATTTCCTCATTTCTTTCACTGTATCTTTCGCTGTTGATTGTTGTTGCCCAGTAGTAGTTACTTCCCTTGATTCAGTGTTAACTAGCGTGACTATGCAGAAAAATCCGCACTGGAAGTTCAGAAGCTCTTTCTGTAGTCCATGGTGGTTTTTTCCATCTAAAGTCTTTGGTTGCGTGTACTGACATCGGCGGCTTAGGGTTTAATGACTCTATTTCCACATTTTGTGGAGCACAGGAGACAAGGATACAATGTTTGAAACATGAATGGTAAGAATGTGACATTGTTTCGCAAATGGGGTTTTACGGAACCCCGGGGTTCTACGAAGTGAAAGTAAGGGTTCCGCATGAAAATACCATTACAATAAAAGTAATGTCCCTGTGCTTAACTAATTAAGCACTACGTCATAAAGACGTATTTAGGAGTAGGTGTATACATCCACGTATTCTTGACATCGGCACATGTTGGAGGTGATTGGTCAGCTTCACGCTTTACCTCGGGGAAATAGTCCCCAGTTCCCATTGGCTAGGAAGCTTGATGGGCCCCAGAGCCAGTCTGAACGATGTGGAGAAGAGAAAAGTCTTGCCCCTCCCAGAAATCGAACCCCGACCTTCCATCCCGTAGCCCGTCGCTGTACCGACTGAGCTATCTAAGTCTCATTTCTGTTGTCATTTTACTCAGTCTAATCATGGATGGCCGGTCACGGTAGCCGAGCGGTCTAAGGCATGTACTGTTTTCGCTCGCTCGGAAGCCGGGATCGTGAGTTCGAATCCCACACAAGGCATGGCTTTTTGATGTGTGTACGCGTTTATTCTGTTTGTGTTGTCCTGTGTTTAGGTAGAGGCCTTGAGACGAGCTGATCACCCGTCAAAGGAGTCCTACCGTCTGTAAAATGATCATGAAATTGAGAAATCAGCCCTATGCTCCAAAGTAGGAGCGAGAGGAGAGAAACAAATCACGGATATAGAGCCCTTATGGTCTGAGGAACTAAATGCACTTATCGCCTGAACAACAGTGAGAAGTGGTGGTAGAATCATGAAGACTATGGTGATGATATCTCCTTTCTGTGAACTTCAGAACAAAATTCTTGTAGAGCAAGCCGTATAAGGAAAACTGTATTCTCCCATTAAATCGATCATCTCTGGAACTGAAGACACATAAAATTGTAATACACTATTTACAGATACCCCAGTACGAAGTTACCTGAAAACAATTAAAATTGAAAACATATGACGCCGTGATGTTTTGTAAACAGTTGTGGTCTTGTTTCCGTCTGTGGCGCAGAAATATCGCTTTAGATTGTAAAAAGACACTAATTCACAATTATTTCACTAAAATGTTCGTTAAATGTATTAAAATATCATTCAAATATATGTACATTTTGTGTTTATGCATAAACACTAGGGGAGGCACAATAGATCACCGTGGTCGCGGCGCAAGGGCCAAGAAGGCCCACATTCAGTCATTCAAATGCACATAAATTTTAATGACATTGCCGTATGGACGGAAAACAAGATTACAAGTGATACCTCAATGCAACAGGATGCTGAAATATAATATTATTATAAACATATTTCATTACCATTGATGCTATAACACACAAGAAGTTTACGTACTTGCAGCTGTAGGCCCAGTGCTTGTCTTATGGGAGAAATACTGGGGTGTGATATTGAAAAAAAAAAGCCTTTAACTGAACGATAAATTCTTTGTACTTGCAAAGCCCATGTTTTCTGAAAATAATGCAGGACATTAAATAATTGATTTCTGACATTTTCAGAATTATAATTAATTCAATTTCATTGTACATTGTCTCCTACGGGGACCCACTCCACACTCTTGGAAACCAATACCCTAATGTGAAAGCTGTGATCTTACGAACGCCTTTCAGCAACGTGAGATTAAGGTGTGCCCAGAATCAGCAGTTCCATCCTGTACATTACATTCAAACAGGTGCATCTTCTAATTTCTTTATTAAAACCGTCACTACACAACTATATTAAGGTCAGTGCCAAGTTTGGCTCTGCTAAATGTTTCGGCTATTAAAAGCCATCATCAGGCAAATATATGGCTAACATATATACACCACTGAACTGCTGTATTAGTAAAATTGGATACAATAATATTAATTTGATTTGTCTCATTCTGGTCCGTCACACTATTAATTACAAAGTATATAATTTTCAGTCCAGTGTGACATACAAGTTTACAACACTTCAGTCTTTATTCATCTTACGTGTTTCGATTCAAAAGAATCATCCTCAGGGGCGCACCACTACGATCAGGAAACACTGTCACACAAAATGTTTCAACAATATGCACTTAGGTTATGAATAATGCTCGCTATATCACAGTTAGTTTTGATGTTTGCCTTATGCATTCACGTTGACGCTTCTTGGAGTGCAGATTTACGTGTGATATTGTTTCGTTTGAGCGTATTTGCTGGGTATTCTGATTGGGATTTCCCACAGCACGCGATATGATGTTCACTTTTCCATAAAATAGCTTCCCTATGTATTTAAAATTGTATTAAAAATCTTTTGTATGTAAAAAATTAGTTATTATGTTAAAAATCGTGAACCAACATTGGGTCATGTTTTTTTCTTCCCGATGGTAGAAGAAGTCGTTTATTTCTCTTGATTGTATATTCTTATTGTTAGTTGTGTAGTTTACGTGCGTGCTGTGTCGTATGTACTTGTATGTCGCACTGGACTGAAAATTATCTACTTTGACAATAATATTAATTATATTAAAATACAATAAAAATACAATAAATTACATTATATAAACAAGAATAAAATTCTTCGAGTGATGCTTTACATCATCGAGTCAGTCGTTGGTTTTTGTGATTTTTGTTTGTTCCCACGGACAAATTGCATCGTCCCTTTCTTCGAAGGCGGGTGCTCTCATTCAAAGGGAACGTATTGTGACATTTTAAACTTTAAATTTAAGGCGTGATGTTATACCTTACCTTAACATAAACGAAAATACGAAGTAACTAACTGCTAAATTCATTGAATAGTATCCCTCTTGAAAAGCTGATAGTCGTGCAGCTATTCAAGAAATTCTGCACCACTTACGGAGGAGGCCCGAGATTTAACTCGGGTAATGCTTGCTACCATTCAGTCCAGAATCTTTTGTCTTCTCGTCTGCTGTCTAAACACATAAAAATTAGAATATAGAAAACTATAATTTTGCCTGTAGTTCGGTATGGGTGTGAAACTTGGCCTCTTACGTTAAGGGAGGAATATAGACTGAAGGTGTTTGAGAACAGGGTGTTGAGGGCAATATTTTCACCGAAATGAGATGAAGTGGCGGGAGACTGGAGAAAACTACATGATGAGGAGCTTCATAACTTGTACCCTTCGCCAAGTATAATTAGAATGATCAAGTCTAGAATTATGAGATGGACAGGGCATCTAGTACGAATGGGGGAAAAGACGAATGCATATAGGATTCTGATAGGAAATCCAGAAGGAAAGAGACCACAAAGGAGACCTATACATAGGTGGAAATATAATATTAAAACAAATCTTAGATAGCTAGGAGGGGGCGGTATGAACTGAATTGATCTGGCTCAGGATAGGAACCAGTAGAGGGCTCTTGTGAACACGATAATGAAACTTCGGGTTCCATAAAATATCGGGAAATTCTTGAGCAGGAGCCCCTGCTGGTGTCGTCTCAAGAAGGGCTCAGCTCCATGCAGTTAGTTACTTAGATGTGTTTTGGTCAAAAAAGGGAACGAAAAAACGGTGGGCAGTGACAAAAACAATGGCCATGTTTGTTGAAAGGATGGACTGCCTTAAAGGGGGCGGGGGTGACTTCAAATTTTCCATAAATCCGACACAAATGAATGTTTTGAAAAATTGTCTTTCTAGAGTGTCCTTGAGAACACGTGACATGTAGTGAAGCTCATGCTTTTCACGCATCAAATTAAGATGTTGATAGATTTATAGTGCCTATATTTTACTGCTTTGTTCTTTGTGAAAGCACGCCCATTGTACGGGGTGAATTTGAAGTTTCACCGACGCAGGAGGAAGGGACATGGGCGGTACAAATTGGAAGCCCCCGCGACAGCGCCTCGAGCCCAAGTGACCAGTGTGTTACGCTATTGTATCACTAGTCGGTCAGTTGGGATAGGTAAATGTTTTCAAAATTCGCCTCTTGTGTGGGCCGACAATACAAGCCGACGTTTTGGTTTCAAGACCACCCACTAGAGCAAGTTCTGCAGAAACCTAAGCTACCTCAGCGACACTCATAATTTCCCGATATTTTATGGAACCCGAAGATTCATTATCGTCTTCACAAGAGCCCTCTACTGGTTCCTATCCTGAGCCAGATCAATTCAGTTCATACCGCCCCCTCCTAGCTATCTAAGATTTGTTTTAATATTATATTTCCACCTATTAAACAAGTCGAGAGCTTTTCTGTCGTCTGCCTGTACTTCAATCAACGAACTTCATGCCCATGGAGCCTGAAGATTCATTGCCGTGCTCACAAAGAAGCCACAACTGGGCACAGCTTTAAGCCAAATGAATTCAATCCCCAAATTCTAACAATATTTGTATTACTTCCATTTTAATATTGTGGCACTTAGCCCCATTGCCAAGTAACAATTATGTAAACAGGCGACGGTACAACAGCCGTTGCTAGGGAACTGTTCTGTGGACACGTATCCCTGGCAACGAGAGAACGCTCAATAATAGAGGAGACGTTTCCTGTGCGATCCATGCCCGGGCTATGTAA
This sequence comes from Cryptotermes secundus, assembly GCF_002891405.2. Classification (NCBI taxonomy): domain Eukaryota; kingdom Metazoa; phylum Arthropoda; class Insecta; order Blattodea; family Kalotermitidae; genus Cryptotermes; species Cryptotermes secundus. The sequence goes on along the minus strand of NW_019731220.1, from coordinate 677,475 downwards.
CGAGAACTAGTAGTTCAGTTGTTTGTTGAGTAAGTTGAGATTTGCGGTTGTGAGGTCAGGGCAAGTTGGGGAACCCAGAGGAAGCGAAACGTCTGACGTTGCAAGCCGCTACCAAGCAACGGCTAATGAAAACTGGGAAGATTTTATGTGTACTCTAGTTACAGTTATCTTTGGAGTGTGTAACTCAGTGAGACTGTCATAATTATAGGTATTAACGAGTTGTTTAAGAATTCAATAAATTCGATTACCAATCCGAACTCTGTGTCATAGTCCCTCAGTCACGTGTCAATATTATCTTAGATTCTGTCGCTTAGGTCCTCCAGAAACATGGATACTGGCAGAAGGGAGAGCAAGCTAGAAGCATGTCTCCATCCTAGGACTTTTTTTTCAATTAAATATTGAAGAAAAGAAGGAAATATAAGAAGTATTAATAATAAATATTGAAAATATTTTTAAAAGGCTGAATACAATAGGGCCATCAGTGAAGATGTAGGTTCGCAAACGGATGTTTCGGCTCTCACTTCCGGAGGACTAGCTGCCTCCCCAGCCTTGGAGGACCCTTCAGGTCTTCTGACCAGATACTTGTTAGGTACGTCTGATCTCTACCATGTGTGCTACATGCACTGCGTACTTCAGCCCCCTTCATTAGGGCACCATAATGATGTCTCAAGATTGGAAACGCAGTAGTAATTTCAGAATCAATCGGTAAAAATTGAGATTGGCAGGACATGTAGCATCGATTGGTGAGAACAGGAATGCATACACAAGGATTTCGATGGGAAAGTCGGAAATATAGAGACCACTAGGAAGACCTAGACGTAGGTAGGAGTATAATATTAAAATGAATCTTAGAGAAATAGGATGGGGTGGTATGGACTGACTTCATCTTGCTCAGAACAGGGACCAGTAGAGGGCTCTTGTGAACACGATAATGAACCTCCGGGTTCCACAAAATATTTGGAAATTCTTGGGTGGATGAGCAACAGGTGGCTTCTCAAGAAGGGTTCTGGTCTGTGGAGTTAGTTAATCGGTAAAATGGAAGAACATACTTTTGCTGATAATGTCAACAGAGGAATGATTAATATTACCATAGATAAAGGACGGCAAAACTTTTATACAGCCACAAGCCTAAACTTAAAATTTTCCACACTTGATCATACATGTGAGTCTTACTCAGAGACATCCACATGTGAATTAATATTACTTTAACAATTTAATTTATTCGAAATATTATGTGAGACACGGGATTCTCACAGCAGTGAATGTTAGAAATTGTCTTTTCTGATGTGACGTCGTATGCTTTTGCTAAGTATGAAGGAGCCTTTAAGAAACTACAGTTTGTAACATTCCGGAAGGCTGTAACAGTAAGATAGTGCTTGCCACATAAATTACCGTTTGTGGTAAGGTAAAGCTATCCCTGTAACAGGCCATGGAGGCCCATAGGGTCGTGAGACGTCGAGGCTCCCACATTTTCTAGACAATCGGCTCACAGATGGCGTGAGGTTGTCAGGTTACACGCCAGCCGGCCGACATTTACCCCCAGGAAGATTCCTGGTACTCATTTATGTTAGAGGCTGAGTCGACCCTAGGGCCATAGTTCGGCTGGCAGGATTAGTTCAACTGAGAAATCCGATGATCTCATCGGTAATCGAACCCGCGACCTTCCGGCTAGTAATGTTTCAACCAACTACGTTACCGCGTGCCCCCATTTGTGGTAGACGTGCTAATTGTTTTCCATCACCGGCATAAGTTACCGCTAGTAGTATTCGGTAGGTACGCGGTTTGATTCTCGGCCAAGACACCGGCTATCGTGACTGAGGTTCCCCTAGTCAAATGCTGGGATGGTACCCCGATTAGGCCAAGACCGTTTCCTCCCCAGCCCCTTCCAGTTCATCAGTCATCCCATCATCTTACGCTATGTAGTTCCCATACTGCAGACACAAACCTATACAAAGTTTCGAAATGCCCTATAGGCCTATATACTTCATCGCGAAAGCCCACAGTATGGAGTGCTTGCTCGTGAATCGATCCAGGACCATCCCCAGTCAAAGCCCTCTAACTTCTCTGTTATGTAATTGGAGAGCTACGAGATGAAGTCATAGTCTTCGATTTGCGACGTAAAGGGAATTATGAACATGCTGGCAAGCGTCAGAGAATAGAAGGCAGTGCTGGAAGCTATGCTTCATAACCGAAACCAGGAGACGGGAAAAGATGCGCGAAAAAGTGACATAAGTACAGTATATAAGACACTCAGGCCTGTGACTTGTAGCCTGGCAGGTTCACCAATTTCAGCTTCTCACAGCGGTGACTATGAATGTCAAGCAAGCAACCGGGAAGAAGCAGGCGGCAAACACAGCTTACTTTTCAACCCTGAAGAAGGAGGCTGCATTTTCCTTCGAAACGTACGTGAGCTTTCTATCCAAGAATATATTCTAACTCCATAGAGCTGAGCCCTCCTTGAGAAGCCGTCAGTCGCTCAGCTACTCAAGACCTTAACATTTTATGGAACCCGTAGGTTCGTTTCCGTGATCACGAGAGCCCTCCACTGCTTACTGTCCCGAGCCAGATCAATCCGGTCCACACCAAACCATCCCACCCCACTTGCGTCTAGGTCTTCCTAGTGGTCTGTTTCCTTCTGGCTTCTCCCCTGCGTTTTTTTTTTCTTATTCTCTGTGCCTCTGGAAAGGGGCCCTTTGTAGGGTCAGCATTCATCATACGGTTTCTCTAACTCCTGTCTGTTCGCTTAGGGCCGCGGTACGTCGGCGAATATTTGGCCTGCTGTACCATCCCCGGAGCAGTCGGGGATTGGCAGCGGAAACCGGAGTATTCGGAGAAAACCTACCCCAGAGCCACCGCGGTTGGATGCTGGCGACTATCCGTCTGAGCTATGTCACGGCCTTTCTGCAATTAGCTCGCTATTCAATCCAAAAGATGAAGTGAATAGGTTTCTCCGAAACGTTTTTATGTGTGTGTACCGAAGTACACCGTGTCGCTTTCCAGAAGACAGTAGCCTTCAGAATTATGTTCATTTTTAAAACAGACATCACATATTTTACGAGACGTGCACTGAAAGCCACTGCCAAGCGTTCAGATCTCCTCGTTCGTAGCTGGCAGGACACGGATTCGAACCTCAACTTGGAGATCAGCGAGTCTTATTTAGTTTTCCCGTGTTTATCCTCAGTTGCTCCTGATATATACTTTTGTATGTTCTATTCTGCGAATAACTACTTCAGAATGGCCACAAAGTGTTAAAATCACGTCTTGTTACGAACTAACTATTTTGTGTCCAGTTTATAACAACGATTTTGTGATTAATTAGTAAATAATTGCATCGCTGAACAATATCGCTGGGCATGCTGCGTATAAAAGACGGATAAGCGCAAACAAATGAACCCATGAAGCACGATGCTATAGTGTAGAATTACTGTGTTACGTTACGATGTTCTAAGTGTATATGTGAACTCCTTTTCACGGCGCGTGGCGCATGCAGTGTGTTACGTGTCGTTCCAGCAAGAAGTGGAAAATTGCATGCAATTTATTGAGAGATTCATCTTCAAAATAAACGTCTCACCACTCACGAGATAGAGGACTGGAAATAATTACACCAAGGTCATCACAGTCCCTCTGTTTCTAGCAAATATATGCCCCGAGATAATTCTCCTTATACTTATGTTGAATGGACTTTGGGATAGCTCTGTCAGCATAGCGAAGGGCTACGGGATGCGCGGTCTGGGTTCGCTTCCCTGCAGTGAAAGTTTTTTCCCTACTCTAACCCGTGCAGACCTGCCCTGGGTCCCACCCGGCCTCCTATCCAATGGGTAAAAAAAAAAGTAAAGGTATCCCTATAACAGGCCTTGGAGGTCCATAGGGTTGTGAGATGTTGAAGTTCCCATATTTTCTAGGCAATTGGCTCATAGATGGCGTCAAGTTTATCAGCCATACGCGCCGGCCGCCCTTTACCCCCAAGAATATTCCAAGAATATTCCTGGTACTCATTTCTGTTAGAGGCTGAGTCGACCCAGGGCCATAGTGCGGCTGGAAGGATCAGATCAACTGAAAAAAATCCAATGACCTCATCGGGATTCGATCCCGCGACCTTCCGGCTTGTGGCATAGTGCCTCAACCAACTACGCTACCGCGTGCCCCCCTTATCCAATGGGTATGGAGGTAAAGCGGCGAGGGCGTGAAGCTGACCACTCACCTATAACTAATTCCAAGGTCAAGAATAAGTGGATCTATACATCCATTCCCAAATACGCCTTCATGGCGTAGTGCTTAATTAGTTAAGCACACGGACAACGCGACCTTTTACTTATATGAAATAAATGTATGTAAAAAAAAAATATTAAGGTATCCCTGTAACAGGCCGTGGAGGTCCATAGGGTGGTGATAAGTCGAGGCTCCCACATTTTCTAGACAAGCGGCTCACAGATGGCGGTGAGGTTGCCAGTATTACGCGCCGGCCGCCCTTTACCCCGTAGGAAGATTCCTGGTACTCATTTCTGTTAGAGGCTGAGTCGACCACAGGACCATAGTGCCGCTGGAAGGATTAACTAAATTGAAAAATCCAATGACCTCATCGGGATTCGATCTCGCGACCTTCCGGCTTATAGCATAGCGCCTCAACCAACCACGCTACTGCGTGCCCCCAATAAATGTATGTTACGTGTGTAATAAATGAATATTAGTATTGCTATGTTATAATATTTGACATGTCTGGAAAGAAAACTTCTAAAATGAGGCCATTATATTTGTAACGTCCATTCGTTTTTCTGTCCGTCTGTCTGTCTTGCATGTAACGATTCTAGAACTGGAAGCCAGATTTTTATGAAATCTGACATCGGATAATTTTACTAAGAATCTGTCGATATATTTCAGTTAATAAAATTCGAGCAACAACTTTACACGAAAACCTTCGTGCGTTGCTGCATGCATCTGGAGCTCAAGTTTACCTGCTTTTATTTATATTTTATTAATTTTTGTTAAGATTTATATTTTGATGTGTCGGAATTTTACTTTCTTCGTCTTACGTTTCTACGCTGGACTGAAAGAACTACGAAAAACCTCAGTGATGATAGTATGTGTCCCATCTGAGATTCGAACTGAGCACCTCTCGAATACATGTCTATAGTGTTGCCATTCTTTTCGTCTTTTCTTCCCCTTTTTAGCCTGTCTTTCTCCTCCACTTTTCTCTCGCTTTATGTACTTAATTCTTGCTGTCTCCTCCATCTTGCGCCGCTTGTCTCCACAAGCACCTGCAATCTGTAAGCCACAGACTTGCTCAGACTTGTGTGCTAGAGCAAGACAGACCCGCAACACAGCGCTTTAACTGTGTCTAGTTGAGAGCACGTACTAAGTACGGGCTAGGCCTCCTCTATGCGATTGTAGCACGGTCTAGGCCTGCACTATGGAAGTGTCGTCACCACAGACGGAAACAATTGCCGTGCTAACAGCGTTAAGCCTCAGGCGCAAGCTTACAGTTTCGAGCGTACACTCTCTGCAAATGGTGCTGGACCCCACACACCCGAGGTCCTCACGGTGCTGAATGTACATACTCTGTTCTGCGATGTGACGCTCTCTAGTCTGGTATAAAATTTGCCAACATTTCGGAAGTACTCGCTTCCTCCATCTTCAGGGCAGGATAAGCATAGATTTATAGAAAGGAAGTGCAAACACAACAATGAAGGGAGAGTCTGGTACAGTTATAGGCCGCGCCATAGCTCAAGCGGTTAGTCGTTGGCTTCCCACCGCGGCGGCCCGGGTTCGATCCCGGGTCTGGTCAAGTGGGATTTGTGGTGGACAAAGTGGCGCTGGGGCGGGTTTTCTCCGAGTACTTCGGTTTCCCCTGCCAATCTTCATTCCACCAAATTCTCCATCATCATAATCACCCGGGGCAGGTACAATAGGCCAATCGGTGGCCGCCGTGCCGAGTAGACCCAGTTGGACTCCACCCCTCACTAAGAGAAAAATTTTAGGTACAGTTATGAACCATATACAAGAACACGGATATTATTCATTCATCAGCAATCTGTCAGACGACAGGTCCACAGTCTCTTCCAAAACAGTTCCGCCACTTAATGCGATCTAGAGCTTTCTCCTTCAAATGAGAATATCCTCTTCTGTCCCCCAAGGTCATCCAGTATCTTCTTACGTCTTCTTCCTCGTCTTCTGGTTTGCATACATGGTGTCTATAAGCTTTATAAAAGTGGGTAAGTTGAAATGGGCTGTTCAGATTGTTCGCGTGGAACTGCTAGAAGAATTCTTAACTCCAAATCAGAAGTCAGAAGAAGCAGATGAAGATCTAAGGGCGGTATCTCACTAGGATGCCAACGGGAGGCCATGGCGCAGCTGCCAGCGTCTCGGCCAAACTCAGTGTATTAATTTAGTAGTCATGTATCGCACCTGGCATCTTGTGTGGCAGCGCTTCCAACCGAGATGCCAAGTGCTAATGCTGCTGGCATCGCTGCCACGAAGGCCAAGGCCAAACCAACATCAAACGACAGTCTGAGGCCAGTCCACTGACGTCCTCTGGCAGCTGGACGCCACGGCATCGCTGCTGATGTCGCTGCCATGGCTTCCTAGTGCGATGCCGCCCTAAATAGAATGGGCAAGGATGTTAAATTTCTGAGGGACAGAAACTGCAGAAACATAGCCAGAAATAGACAAATCTGGAAGAATTTGCTAAGGAAGGTTATGGCTCCAAAACGGGCTGTTTTGCCTATGCTGATGATTGAAGGAACCAAGGGTGTGGGCGCATCAGTGGGGTGTAGTAACTCTAAAAGAACGTGGCCAAGTATTTTTGGCGGAAAGTTATGATATGATTTTTGTTACTAAGTGGTAAAAGACGCAAGAAACAAAAATACATATATATATATATATATTTCAAGGAGACAGTGCCAGAAGGAAGGTTAGGTGGTGCATGGATTTGAAGGGATTATCAGTGCACTAAAACAGGCTCCAGTAAGTCGAGCCCCAGATATATCTACCAGACTATACGGCATCATATTCGAGAAGACAATAAACTTCGAATCTGAATGTTCCTTTTTCAACCCATCGGCGCATAAATATTTTATTGCCATCAACACATTTCATACTACGATGTTATATGTGTGGTTCAATAATGATAGAGTAAACCAAGCTTTATTGTATTACTTACGTGGAGAAGTTAGAAATTTATGCTGACCAGACTGTACAGCCACTCCATTTGCAAGTCAAACAGTGTCACACCGCTCTATTCTGTACATTTCACAGACAAAAATGTGTTAACTATAGTCCACCACACGATAAATGGGAAACTTAATGATTCCAGCATTGAACAAGAGTAGTTCACTGTTTGTCCGCCGCTAATGGTCAGCTTTGTGTACGGTGGCGCTAGTGTTAATGGACCTACTAGAGCTAGGGACGAAACAAAAGACGGATGAGATATGCAACGGTTCAAGTGGCAAGCTGATGAGTTGGAGCCATTTGCATGTTGATTCGTGTTTCAACCCCTTCAATTCGCCCTCCCTTATAAAGGCAGTGATGATGGCATCTTCCTAAATTCATACACCGAAAGGAGACGAGGTGAAGGATTTGATTTGTTTGGAGTTTATTATCAGTGGATGTGGGTAATTTAGGAAGTTACGTGACTACGCATTTCGTCAGTTACTCACTTCACCTGACAGCAGTAAGGTACTGAAATTTAAGAGGTTAATTTTGGATTAACGTGTGGCTAGAAATGACACAAGGAATAAGTGCAGAATTTTATTTTTATTTTATTTATTTCTTACAAGTTACGTATATATCTATGACACAAGTGGGGTTAATGTGCCTCCCTTAGAAATTTTAAAAAATTACCGTTTTTAATGAAGTTGCAACAGCAATCCTCTTTCGGTTCTGCGCAACTGAACAGTTGTGGGCGGCAGAAGTCAAGAACATAGCTCTAAAATCTTTTGGGAGCAGAAGGTTAGGCGTGAAGCAGAACTTCTTCCCAGCAATCTGTCTTTCTGGCTTTCTCACCAATATTCTACATGCATTTCTCTTCTCCTCCATTTGTGCTACATGCCCTGGCAACCTCATCCTCCTTGACTCGATCATTCTAATTATACCTGGAGAAGAGTAAAAGTTATGAAGCTCCTCACTAAGCAGTTTTCTCCAACCTCCTGTCACTTCATCTCTCTTCGGTCCAAATATTCTCCTCAGCACTCTGTCCTCAAACACCCTCAGTCTGTGTTCCTCCTTTAATGTCAGAGATCAAGTTTCACGCCCTTGAGCTGCGCCATAGCTCAAGCGGTTAGCTAGTTAGTTAGTTATTGGAGAGGGTGGGTTTCCCCATGCACTTAGACCAGTATTGGTCCATTGTGCTTCCCTCTATGATATTCTTCCAGTCTCTATATCCTACCGATATTGGTGCGTACCATCAGTCCTGACCGAGCCAGAGAGTTCGGCCTCCACTAGCTTGGCGGTATCTGTAATGCTTCCCCCATCTATCAGAGGTGTTAGAGACTACTTGTTGGGCGGGAAACGTCCTTGAATTTGGCTCAGTGACCTCCTTTGAGCTCAAGCGGTTAGTCGCTGGCTTCCCATCGCGGCGGCCAGGGTTCGATCCCGGGTCTGGTCAAGTGGGATTTGTGGTGGACAAAGTGGCACTGGGGCAGGTTTTCTCCGAGTACTTCGGTTTCCCCTGCCAATCCTCATTCCACCAATTGCTCCACAATCACCCTCACCTATCATCTGCGGCTGGTACAATAGGCCAGAAGTGGCCGCAGTACAAGGGACTTAGTCCCACCCCACTAGCAATAAAAAAAATTTCCACACCCATACAGAACCAAAAATTGTAATTTTGTATATTCTAATTTTTACGGTTTCAGACAGCAGACGAGAAGACAAGAGCTTCTGGACTGAATGGTAGCAAGCATTGCCCGAGTTCAATCTCCTTTTAATTTCCTCCTGAATCAAATTTTGATTTGTTGCTCTCCTTCCAAAATATTTGAACTATGCCACATTTCAAAACACCACGAACATGCTTGAGTCAGAGAAGTACTAAGGGTAATACCACGGACTACGGACTGTTCGACTGGGGTTCGATTCCCGGCAGGGTCAAAATTTTTCTCTCCTCCATAGCGTCCAGACCGGCTCTCGGTCCCATACAGCCTCCTATTCAATGCGTACTGGGGGGGGGGGATTTTCCCTGGGGTGAAGTGGCCGGATCTTTAAGATGACCACTCACCTCCATCTAGTGCCGAGGTCAATAATGGTGGCGCTGTACTCACTCTCTTATACGTCCTCATGGCGTGGTGCTTACGTAATTAAGCACAGAGACAACTTTACCTTTCATTTTAATTAATAACACTTGTTATGTTAAGTATGTCCCATGTTACCGCAGCGCGGTTCTTCCTCAGGGTTCAGATGTAGGAATTGTCCTCCGCATATGGAGATACAGACAGGGGGTGGTTTTGCAGCAGGAGAGTTGGCTGTGGGCCTAACAACTCATCAAACAAAAAAAAAACTCCGTGGTTTTAGTTCGAAAGCGAACTATACCGACCTAGCGACCGCCGCTTCTCGGGGAAGTTAGTGCCAAATTTTGCGGATAGAGGGTGTCGCGTGGTCAGCGCAACGAATCCCAACGGCCGTTAATTTCGGTTTTCTAGACCGGAGTCGCTATTTTTTTAAATAGTTACTCAATTATCCTCACGAGGCTGAGTGGACCCAGTTCCAGACACACTATTTCTCAGAAAATCTGGTAGCGCCGGGAATCGAACCCTGACCTTTGGATCTGTAGCCAGGAACTCTGGCCACTAGACCACAGATGCGGTCCATACCATCACCATAAGAAATCAGCATTTAACGAAATGTCACGCGAAGACTTGGATGTGCACTGACAATAAATAAATAAATATTAAATAATGTTCTGGCTTTCCCTCATTGTTTCCGAACTGTTGCTCTGGCCTGTCAGTACAAATGTAGAGGAACATCTTCCCCTGTCCCGTCCATAACCCGGTGTTTCATCAAACTATTACCATAGATACATCCATTGTCAGTAGCCCGCTCCACATCTCACCCCCCTCAGAGCTGTGGCTTGGTATCGAGTGACAAACTGAGATTAAAATTTTAAACCAATCATCCCCTCCCACCCCCGCCATTGTCAGAGGGGTGTAGCGAGATGGGGAGATGATAAAAGAACCAGCATTTTTTCCAATACGTTTGAGGATTGATATAGTGTGTCACAAAATGTTGGTCCCTATAATGTTGAGTGGACGGAAGTGAATGGAAGACCGGAAGCCTGGGTAATATGATGGCTGGCCGAACCGGAAGATGGCACATCGTGCAACAGATAAAGAGAGAAATAGAAAGAACGGTGGAATGAGACAGTAGCTGAGGAGGAAGAAAAAGTACATGAGTGAGTGCGTGGGTGAAGCAGGAAAAGTGATTGAACACTCAACCACCAAAAATAACTATAATCAGTAAACCAATTACACTTATTAGGATGTATATATCGTGCAAGTGATGAAGAAAGCAAAAGAAAAGAAACAGGATGGAACGAGGAAGTAAGAAAGGACGATAGGAAAACATAGATTGATAGATAGATAAAGCAGGGCAAATTACTCATCTCATCAACCACCAAAAGATAAAAAAGGATGAAAGTTTTACCTATGCTTAGTTAATTAAGTACGACGCCATGAAGTTATATTGGGGAGGTGTGTATATTGTACATGCTAGATGGAGATGGTCAGCTCCACGCCCTGGCCACTTTACACCCGGAGAAAGAGGCCCTGATGGCTAATTAATAGAAGGCTATGTGAGAACCAGAGCTGGTTTGGACGTTGTGCAGGAGAGAAAATTCTCTTTTTCTCCACCGGCAATCGAACCCCGGCCGTCTAGCCTGTTGCTATACCGTCAATGATGACTATATTACATGAACTAACTGAATGGATGGAAGAATCGAAATATATCGATTAGCTCCGTATTCAGAGACGTATCTCCGTTTTACGCACTTCATAAGTGGAAGTACAAAAATAAAACTGATGAAGCCGGACGACGTGGAAACCACAAACCTGCCAATATTTCTTTTGTTTCGTAAAGAGGAGGAGGAAATGACATCATGAAAAGTAAGTCTGGTCACGTTTGATGCTAGCCGCATCCATCGGTCCGTGTGTTCTGCTTCCCATGCACATTGCAACAGCAGCAGACACGCGGGAGAAAAGGCCGTGCAAGTGCAGGATATCACGCACGCAAATCTCCTGTCATTCTGTTGGATGTTGTGCATGCAACACGGAACGATTACGGCCGGCCACGGTGGCCGCGCGGTCTCCCTCTCAAACACTGAGATCGTGGGTTTCAGTTCCACTAGAGGCATGGATGTGTTTGCGCTTATTAGCAGCCTTGCGAAGGGTTGATTTGCGAAGGGTTGATCCCCCGCCCAAAGAGTCCTACCGTCTATAGAAATTCATAATTTCAGAATTCTGAATTGGAACAGGGCAAAAGGCCCAATCCATCATGGTAGAAGACCAAGTAGGTTAATTTTTAGGTTATTTATCAATATTATATCTACTGCTTAGGTTATGATTGTAGTATACTAGAGATAACATTATTTAATTACTTGAAAGTGACTGATGAAAAGCGTGAAGGAAGCAACATAGTTGGGGCACAGTCGATCATGGACCCGAGTAATTAATTCCTACAGAAGCAATATTCGCTCAAAACTCAAGATAATATCTACCATTTCGGAACCAGAGTGCCCTTGCCGTGCTCACAAAATCGCACCACTGGATCCTATTCTGAGACACTTGAACTCTACAAGGTATGCTCCGTACCGAACTGGACTGATTGTATGACGTTTCTGGTGGAACATTTTTGAGCTGCCTACTTTCTGAATCTGGTATCACTGTACGTATCACCGCTGTATGACGCTGTGCCCCGTGTGGAGGCAGGTCAGAATACCTCCACCGTAGCCCTGAGAGTGTTAGAAAGCGAGGAAAAGGGCAACCCGGTGTCTTGGGCCGTAACTGGGCCACATAAATACAGGGACCTGGCTCTCCAGGTTGGAGGTTGGACGCAGGGCTGAAGAACTTGCTCTCTAAAGAATTACTGTTGCGAAATCCATAGAAGTGAAACCCGGATGCAGTCTCAGAATCTTCTGAAGAAGGCTGTGGCTCGGCCTTCCTGAGGCTCAGAAGGATACTTGGTGTTTGGTAATATTTCTGTGGAGACAACGGCTTCAAAATTCATCTTCTTTATTACGTGAATATGGAAAGCATAAGATTATTGCCATTGAGAATGACGCCGTACAACTTGGTAAATACTTACCAATGTTTCGGAGGAACGAGATTCTTCCATCTTTAGGGTAGAAGAGTGAAACTACAGCTCGTCATATCCCTGCAAAACCGTAATCTTCCTTGCCATCTCTGTGAGACACTCAAAGCTCGTAATCTTCTCTGAGGAGACTTCCCAGCACTCATCTTCCCTGAAGACTGAAGCAGCAGATGCCTTCAAATTGCTGTTAGCTCTCTCCGTTGTAGTCTCACTTCTCACATAACGACAGAAACGTTGGTAGCCATCTACCAGACTCTACGGCGTCATAACCCAGATGATAGCAATCCAAATTTATTCACGGTACAGCCTTCTGGAAAGAGCTGGGATAGCGGAGTCGGTATACGGACTGACTACGGGCCGGATTTCGAGTCCCGGTGGGGGCAAGAATTTTCTCTTCTTTACAGAGTCCACACAGTCTAGGGAGCCCTCCAAGCCCCCTATCCAATGGGTACCGGGGGCTGTTTCCCCGGGAATAAAGTGAACGGGGCGTGAAACTGCCCACTCACCTCCAACTAGTGGCGAGGTAAAAGAAATATGGATCCTTACAGCCACTCCCACATACGCCTTCATGTCGTAGTGCTTAATTCGTTGAGTACAGAGGCTTTACCTTTACCTTCTGGACTGTAACGCCGTGTATGTCGGAGAGTTCAACGTCTCGGAGGAATATAGCGCCACGATCTTCAGCATCGGAAAGTCAGTCAAGAAATAAACAGGCGGTCAGATACACTCCACACTCACTGGCGTGAGGAAATCATCTCTGACATAAAATTGTCAGTTATCTCAGATGTGACGCTTCTCCCCGTATAGGCGCGACTGATGGTTGTACTGTGTTTGTGATATCGCTATAGGAGTTACTGTATTACAGGAAGCAAGGTACAGAGTGTGACGAAAAGATAACTCATTGTACACACGTCTTTTAATTTGTTGCAGCAGTATTTACATTTATTAAAAAAAGTAACTATTTATAAAAGTGAAAAAACCTGTACAAATATGAAAGACTGCTGGTAGTAACAGTATGACACAGAGATGGTGAAATATATATTTTTTTTACATTTATATATATTTTTTTAATTTCACCCCTTCCATGTTAAAAATTGGCAAAAGAAAACAAAACGAAAAAAATGAACTCTTAATCTTCAACAAATGTAACTTACACATGCAGTATTAAAAGAAAATGAAACACAATGAAAATATTTATAGATGTACACTACAATTAATGTTACTGACATATCAAGTATGTTTACTTCATCACGGCAGTAGCTCATCACTTACTCTGTCTAATTAATTGGCAAACTGATTCCTTCTACAGTATTCGCAAAGCTATTATGGCACTTCCTGTTAAATAATTTACATAAACATTACATTTATGAAAGGAGTATATGGCATATATACAGCGCATTCGTAAGGTCTCACAAGTAAAACATCATGCATTAACATAGCATAAAACTGTTTCCAAGTTTTCTTTGTTCTCGTAAATATTTCACATATATTTTTTATGTTTCGTTTTGCCTGTTACTTTGTGTTGTGTCATCGTTTAGTGTATTTGTTTCGCGACTTTATGATCGCCCTGTATTTATACGATATACGAATTAATGTCGATTTGACTGGATATTAATAGTCTGAGTAGCATGCCACGGAATGCAATCATAGTGCCGTAAAATAATCAGCACAATTTAGAATGAGCAAAATTTACCTTGAGGTAAAGATAAATGTATCTTTATTGTTTGCATCTTGTTGTATTTTATATATCACCATATTCTTCAATAGTGTATAAATGTTGGTTTATGACAGGCCTATACAATGAGAAATATTTTACTTGAAACATATTATCATCATGGAAGCTATTTCAATATAAAGTTCACATGTATTGCCAAAGATAAGTAAATGCATCCATGATGATTCATTAAAAGTGAGCCTTGATTTCATGTAATAACATACGCCGGTATAACTGAACCTCAGAGTTGCATCCTCGCTACATAAAGCACTTATCAGAGCTCACATAACCCATCAGTTTGCCAAGTTCTTTTGTAAAAGATTTTGAATGAAGGAACATGTTCTGCATACAAAATTACATATTCTGTAAATTCAAAACCAAATGTTCTGTACAATATAATCTGTAAATTCAAAATCACATGTTCTGGATATCTAAAAAAATAGTATTAAAGTAATTAAGTATATTAAGTGGAGTAAAACAATCTTAAATAGATATTTGTAATTTATGGTTTTGTTTTGTTTTTTACTAATACCAGTTACATTTGAAAGGAAATAACATATTCAAAAATATGATGGAACTTTCATAAAGTCACATTTCCCGTTTCTTAAGGACAAAATATAAGGCTTGAAAAGGCCATGTCATTGCTCAGGCTGTTAGACACACTGACCTCTCAACACGGACACTCGGGTTTAACATCCGAATGTCTTAATGTGAGAGATTCGTGGACCAAGTAGCGCTGGAGCAGACATACTTTCCCGAGTTTCTTCGGCTTTCCTTACTAATCAGTTTACCATTGCTATATACTTATCTATCACCACACAATAAGGTATGCAATAGCCCTGATCAGGCAGCACATTATCACATCCTTAGCCTTTATGGTCTGGGCTTCATCTCTGGACAGGCTGGTAAAAGAGTAGGGAAGTCTGTTTTATAAGATTTACGCACCTAAATATTGGGTTTCCTTTCCAAACATTAAGTAGACTGAAATACACTCATAAAGAAATATTTGTAATTTAAATCATTTTAAAAATACATATGTCTTTGTACTGACAGATTTGAAGGGAAGTTATACTTGCAGAAATATGATATTTTTATAAAATTACATGCCCCTTTCCTTGGGGACAAAACAATATGCTTGAAAAGTCAGGCATTATTCCTCCACGTCTGACTCCAAGTGTTTAAGTAGGTACTACAGGATTCTGTAATAATCACACATCACAGGGTAAAGTGGGGCAAAAAGGCGCATTTATCACATCTGAATTGCCTGCTGTTTTTCATTTGTATGACCTTCACAATACTGGCTGTTAATCAAAAATACCAGTGGGTGAAAGTGTTCGTTGCTCGAAAATAATTAATACTGATCCCCCGTTTTAGTTTCCAAGGCCGTCTGAACAGTAAATATGCAGTTCTGCCCAGCATTACCCTAAGTATCCAATAAATTATAATTGACAAATGATTGTTTCAGTTTCTTTTAACACATCGTTTTGAAAGAATAGCACAATATACAAAGAAGGTAGAACTCACACTATGAAGCACATGCAGCTATAATATAGAAACCAGGGATAGGCGAAGATAATGGTTTTGGTCATTGTTAATCCTTCATCATATAGACCTGGCTTCAATCTAATCTATTCTAGAACACACACAGGAGAAGATGAAGTAAAAGAAAAAACAGCTACATGACTAGGACATAAACTTAACACATAAACTCTAATCAAAGAAAAGGAAATAATAATCATAATCAGAATTCTGAAATGTCCACAACTGTAACTTTACAGAGATCAATTGGAAAAAGGACAGTATTATTGCCATTAACTTTTTAAAATTTTAATGGCAAATAAAAATCACAGAGACGCTTTGATGCGCGGAGATTCCATGGCAGTAATGGTCATGACAACACATCAGCACTGTTTGTAGGAATTACTCAAGTTCTGTGTCTTAAGACGTTAACAATACTACTCCTTGCAGGATGAGATGGTGTATTCGCTCGAATCTAGAACTCACCTTTAATAGGATGTGAGATACTAACCATCTGTTGTATCAACAAGCTGAATATTCTTATTTCACTGAAATTTATAATTGACCGAAGCTGCAACCAGAGTGTGCTTGATGCGTCTGTCATATGGCTTCCGCCAAGGGATCTACATTCTCTTGTCACAGTTGATAGCTTTGATACATACATAGCTTTTATATGATTTAATCCTCTTAAAATATATGTTCTTATATTTATATTATATATAAACTTATTCTTAGGAAGCTTATTTATATGCAAACATTGTGTAATTTTACAATTAAAATCACACCATTGTTTTGGCAGTTATCTGTGTTACGAAATTATTGACAATCAAGTTGTTATTCTAGGCCTTGATTTGTATTGTAATGCATTACGTCATATTAACTTCCAACACAATCGCTAAATCCATAGTCATCTAATTAGAGTACAAAAAATAATAGCAACAAAAGCTATCATTAGTGACACTATTTCAAGTTCTAAATAACTGGTGTTGATTTTTTTTCAAAGTTTAAAATTTTTTTCCCTTAACCGCATGGCATACAGATTAATGATTTTGCCTACTCAGAGTAGGAATACTTTATACAAAATTATGTAAAAAACATCTCAAAATGAAAACCCAAAATCCCAAAGTTTTGTATAGATCTACATTAAACTACATCTGATGTAAAATAAACGAACTATTTTGACTTTTATCTGGTGACATTTCACAGCCGAAAATGTTATTGCCACCTGATGGGATGGACCACACTCATCCGTCAAAGTATGCCAGCAGGTTAATAAGAACACTAGTACAAAATACAATTAATATGGATCAACTAGATATTTTCTTTTTTTGACAAGATGAAATAATACTGAACAGACTATGTTTGAGCACTTTTCTACCTATATTGCTCAGAGAGGGTTTTGGTTCATTCAACAGTTCCTCTTCTATCTACAATAGTCAACTATAAATGTTTCAACAAGTATTATGTTTTTGGACATTAGCCATTGTCTTGTCTATATTAAAAAATCGTCCTGTTTCTCTTTCAAAACACAACGTTTCGAAGACTGGATTCTGTCCCTGTCCTCAGGTAAAACCTACTCAGTTGGGTCCAATATATAGAGCTAGCCCGTATCTCTGGAAAAGTTCTATCTATTGGACCCAACTAAGTAGGTTTTACCTGAGGACGGGGACAGAATCCATTCTCCGAAACGTGTTTTGAAAAAGAAAAACATGACGGTTTTTTAATATATACAAGACGATGGATAATGTCCAAAAACATAATACTTGTAGTAATATACCATCGCCACAAACTTTTAGAGCTTATATAAATGTTTCAAACTGTACACATGGAATAATTCAAACAAAAGTAAGCATGATGGAAATGGGTATATTTTAGTGTCATTGAACATTTATGTTTTACTTGCGTTATTTTTGGTAGCAATTAGTCAGGAACTATCACTTAGTTTTATTGCATCAAACCAGTAAAATTGCAACTTCTTGAGCAAAAAACCGAACTTCCGATGAATGACGTAATGACATGCTTTTTTTTTCGTTCCGTTTGAGACCTGCCTTTAATACACAAAATATTGTTATAATATGGCATTTTGTAATAGCAGCATGGGAACATATATACAGATAAAATCTTGATGAATTCTGTGTGAATGAAATGGCAGGTGGAGGACACATTGATGCAACCACAGAATATTATTATATTAGAGATTAAGGTTTGGCATCGTATCTGGCCTCCCCCACATCTCAGAGCCACACAAGGTTAACTACTCTACCTAATAGAGATCATTCGAAAACTTTATAGTAGCACAGAAAATTGTGCACCAGTGTATAACTTCACTGTGTAGAACACAATATATTTAGAAAATATAAACACAAATCATTATGTAAGGATAAAAATATCTTCCCCAATAATAAACACAAAAATATAATATTGAATTATTAATATTACGATTATTATTATTGTTATTATTGTTATTATTACAAAATTAAATCTGGAAACTAAATTCTCTAACACACTTTCCATTGATACACAAACTTATTCCTGAGAGAATTATAGTGTACAGGATGTTTTCCAACAATATTGTCCACATTTAAATTATACAGCATTCATGTGGTAATCACCCTGTACATCAATCGTTACAAAAAAAAAAGAACAAAAAGAAATTCTTTAATGAGATCATTGTTTGATTATCAGGTAATTTCTCTTTGGAAATAAGACAAAACACAAATGAAATAAAACAAATTAATAAACTACACTATATACTCCACAAAAAATCACACATAACATCGAAATTTTAATTACTTCAACTAATATTTACTACAAACAGAAAAAAATGACTGATTTAAAGATAAACATAACTGTAATGTAATGAAACAGTGTTTGTGATCCTCTGTGGTTCACCAGCCACTGCTGGCCAAGAAGCGCCAGCCCACCAAAATGATTACAGCGGTCCACACGGGTCCTCGAAGTCGCGACGGCAGCAGCAGGGACAGAAGACTCTCCTCCTTCTTCGTGTTATGGAGGTGCCGGGTTGTCTGGGGCCCTTCCTCCTGCGAAAACGACAAGAGCAAATCATAAAGCATCTTGCGTTACAGTTGGCACGAGAA
This sequence comes from Cryptotermes secundus, assembly GCF_002891405.2. Classification (NCBI taxonomy): domain Eukaryota; kingdom Metazoa; phylum Arthropoda; class Insecta; order Blattodea; family Kalotermitidae; genus Cryptotermes; species Cryptotermes secundus. Next base: position 658,854 of record NW_019731220.1, on the reverse strand, counting down.
AAAACGAGGTTCTCATGGAAGTCATTATGAAAATGTAAGATTTGAGGTTTTCACGGCGGTGACTATGAAGAAAGCAGTCTTCTGGGATGTGACACCGTGTAGGTGTGGTGTTAACCGACGTTTCGGAGGAACGTAGCGCCTCCATCTTCAGGGTAGAAGGAAAAATAAGAAAATCCGCAAGCGAAGAGACAGTGAGAACCGGTGCAAGCAGCTTTCTTCAATATTAAAATGGCTGTTTTCTGGTATGTGACATCTTGTACGAGTATTGTCTGTCTAAAACATCTCGTCATACCTCAAACAGACAACCTAACGGAAGAAAAGTCAACGATACCTTCGGCCACTACCGCATACAGTTATTGAATTTTTGGACATTACCCATCGTCCTGTCCAAAAAGTCCATTTTATTAACATACCATCCTCACAGACTTTTATATCTTACCTCCACCGCATGTTCGAAACGGAATAGTAACTCTCTAATGATGACGTAACAATCTATATTATCTGACGATGACGCAACGTCGAACGTGTTTTAGACACAGTATAGTTTGGTAGATCATTAGTAACCTTTTGTAGGTTCCTTCTAAACCTTGGTAACGACGTACCAGAATAAACGGCGTCATGTCCCATAAAGGAGTAATCTTAAGAACAACAAAGAATTGAAGGAACGAAAGAAGGGGGAAAGGACGAACATGGGAAGAAACATACTTCTGAGAAAGTGATAAAGCAAGCAAACACGAAGTAAGGAACAGAGACGATAAGAAAGAAACGATTACAGATCTTCTGTACTTAATGAAAAGCAATGAGAATAGAAGTTCTGGTTATGGCGAACAGAACACATTCATAAGTTCTTACTTCAGAGGGAATTCTTGGTGGTCAATGAACCGCTGTAAGTCAGTTAGAGAAGCAGGAAAAAGCAATAAAATAAATATCTGAAAGGATAAGAAGAATAAGAAACGGAAGTCATAATACGATGATCAACCGCGAACCTCGAAATTCATCACCCACCCCACAACCTACAATTCGACACCCTGCTACGTATCCATTTCCTGGCCGGTGCCCATTTTACCCCACCTTCCCCTACAATGAAACTGTATCGCAGAAACCACACAATGCCCCTCCCCCCGGCCATCCAGCCTTACCCTTGGCAACAATAAAATTCATAGACTTGCTACTTGGACATTAACAGGGTCGACCAGTGCTGCCCCCTTGCCTATTAATAATGAATTACGACAACATAACGACGAAAACAAGTGACAGTAACAATGCTTCATCCATAACCTCAGGCCACAGGCAGGAATAAATAAAAGTAACAGTAGTGTAGCTCTTAATGACGTGCAGTTAGCCCACTGGGGCAAGTTATTAGGGCAGCATAAACAGGATTGATTGCTATCTTATATTATTAAATATTAAATAGTTCTATCTCCTGGGATATAGCGCCGCGTAGTGCGTTGAAAGTCAACCGACGTTTCGGCAGAACATGTCGCCTCCATCTTCAGGATCGAATAATAAGCTAAGCGAGAAACCAAGGCGAAAGCAGGTTGCAAGGAAGCCAAACGTCATTTGATTTTCAACGAGACTGCACGACGTTATATCCCACAACTCTTCATAACCACCGGTGTCAGAACCTCAAATTCTACATTGTAAAACGCGCTTCGTGTTTATTAACTTCAAGTTATTTTTTTAATTACTAGTGCTTATATCATGTTGCCGAACTCAGTGGCCGCGCGGTCTAAGACATGAACCGTCTTCGTCCGCTCGAATACTGGAGTCGTTGGTTCGAATCCCACTCGAGGCATGCATGTCTGTGCGTTTATTCTGTGTTTGTATTGTTCTGTGTATAGGTAGACGCCTTGCGACGTGCTGATCCCCAGTACATGGAGTCCTACCGACTATGCATAGGATCAGAATACTGAAAAAAAGCGGGCAACGCCCAATGGCTGTAGAACCATAGACAGACAGCTACATCATGTTGGAAGCTTCTATTGTATAAAACACATTCATAGCAAAAAATTATCCTGAAAAAGTTAAATAGTAAAATTGATATGATTATAATTCTCAAAATATCAGATCGATTGTTTAATTTCAATTATTTGTAAAATCACGATAATTATTATAAATCGATAATCATAAACTGTATTGGGGCTGTCTATTAACTACAACCCATAAGACAGTACAATCCAAGTTTACATTTTAATATCGCTGTTTTTAGTTTACTGCTATGTAACTTCTGCAACCGAATAAATAAACCCAATCTGTGAATCAACCCTAAACCGAAATTCTCGGTTAAACTCATTAATATACAAATATTCTTTCATCTTAGATGCATACGCTTAACATCCCATCATTCAGTATTTCTATACAAGTCTTGGAGCAACCGTTGGCCATAAATACGACGACCCCAGGGCAATGAGGAACCGGAAACCGCCAGCAACATGAAATACATGTAATTTCCGCCCCAAGCCTCACAGTACGTATTTGAATCCATCCCTTCTGCAGAATGGAAGTGATACTATAGTTTTTACGATATCCCAAGTCGATTGCAGACATCTCGATACAAGACTCTTACTTCTCGCTACTTCGGATGTATCGAAATGCGAGAAGTCACGGGGAAGCTTCGTGGAAAAGTGACATAAGGCAATTAGTTGTCTGTAAATGTTATAGCTTCATAAAAAAAACTGTATTTGTTTGGCAGGTTTTCGTATTAAAATTGGTGATCTGTGAATGTAAATTGGTAAGGTTTAATACAGGTGGTTTCGGAAAATGTGGCTGCGGCAGGCTCAACATTTCGGAATTCGCGACTGCACAGGTATATTTTATTGCTTACTGTAGGTGTAGAGAGGCTGTAAAGCTATTTAGGTTCCTGCTGTCACCGTACAGCCTGATAGGGACCTGCAACAGTGTGCAGAACTGCACTTTTCGTGACGGTACAGGAACATTTCATAGCTTTCTGTAGGTACAGAGAGGCTGTAAAGCTATTTAGGTTCCTACTGTCACCGTACAGCGTGATAGGGACCTGCAACAGTGTACAGAACTGCACTTTTCGTGACTCTACAGGAACATTTTATAGCTTTCTGTAGGTACAGAGAAGCTGTAAAGCTATTTAGGTTCCTACTGTCACCGTACAGCCTGATAGGGACCTGCAACATTGTGTAGACCTGTACTTTTCACCGAGTGGAGGAGACTGTAGGGTGGGGGGGGGGGTCACTTAAATTCATGTGTCTTATTTTATGGGACGGCGGTATCACAAAGTGTTAGAATCCCTGGTACACAGGGAAATTGGAAATAAAGTCTATAAAGAACTGTAAGAGCTCCTCCATCTAAAAGGACATTTTGATTGAGGAAACCTCATGCACATTAGAGTTGTTCCTTCTCGTTACTGATGTTTCAGGGCATTAATCCACGAATAAGACACATCCTACTTATGTAACGTCACGTAGTTCACTCATGACGTCGTCTTTCTGTACCTTCGTTTGCTGCTGTCCTGCGTACTGAAGCTCTGTGTCTGTCACAGAAATACAAAGGATCTACAACGTGCCGCGTCCCTCTCTCTCTCTGGAAAGCATCAAACAGGCGTCCCATAATCCCTACGCTTCCTGCGTATCCGCAACACAAGTTTACTACTGTGATAGACTTTTACGATGTAAATAAATTATTTCGCTTACGTAAGGTCTCGTAATTGTGAGGTTATGTTTGTCCTAGCACAACTGCGCCTCACGGCATCCAATTTGTAGATTCACAGACGTAACTTTACACCTCCCTCACTATAGCGGGGGGTGGTTGGGATTAAAAGTGATGAGCCCCCTGGGGGGGGGGGAAAGGATTACAGTTTGGATTTAAAGAAGGGTTGTAAACTCTTGAAAAATGTTTCCCTCCAGAATATCCCAGCCTACGCTATAGTGCTGAATGTGAAACGCTTTAGCAAACATTTGTGCGCCCATTCCTTCAGACATGTTCATGCGTTACCATGGGGACTGCGTAATGACGTAACGTGATGACGTATTACTGCGTATATATGTTGCATGCTGACGTCATGGATACGGCTGAACAGAAGAAACGGATACTAGATAAAGACCTATACGTTCCTGTAACTCTTTAAATATTTATCTCAGTGAAAGACGCTTCCAAAATAAGTTGTAGAAAACATGAAATACACATTTTATGCCAAATACATTTTTCCGAAAAAATCTTATCGAGATAATTATATAAGAACTGTCACGTCATGTGTACATTTCTAAACGTGTATATTCGGCAGTCAACAGTGGTCTTTCGAACATAGGCGAAGATAACTGAACAATTACAATGACTTTCCGAACACACGCGAAGATTACTGAACAATTACATTGACTTTCCGAACACACGCGAAGATTACCGAAGTGTTCTTTTCTCTGTAAGTAAACCCGGTTTCATATCACCTGAATTTAGAGATATGTACATGTGTGTGTATATATATATATATTTTTT
>NW_019731220.1:607852-654065 GCF_002891405.2 Cryptotermes secundus | reverse complement strand
TCTAATCTTGAGGGTTAAAGTGTGTCTTCTTCCCTGCAGTCTTTCATTCCTGAGGATGGAAACAGCATGTCTCTCCGAAATATCAAAATCTGCCAGGAAGACTACATGGTAACACAACCTAGAAGACCGATCTACACTCTTAGTCTGTATTTCTATAATCTTTCTCCTTACAATGTCTGCTCCTAAGAGCATTAGACATGTTTCGACATTGAGACTGGATATCGTAGCAATAAATAAATTTGAAGAGGACTATTACCGTTCGAAGGATTCCAATATTTACACTTTAACCTCCTTGTCATATATTTTATAGCTGCAGAAAAAAAAAACAAAAACTTTCTGGGAGATAATTCCCTGATTTCGTCACGTAATCCTGTTCATAACCATAATAGCACCTCTTTTCACCGCTCTTTGGATCGCTGACACTTACATGATGGTTCTTGCTTCCAGAGGACCGTGATAACTGCACATTAATGTCACAGCATTCTAGATGTTTATGCTCCTCATGTTCTATATATTGACAGAAGCTTTCAAGGGGATTGCACTGGGATAAACTTGGGGTGAAAAGAGAAAAGGCAAAGGGCATACAAATCCCATCTGTCCCTCATAACCTTTGACTACTTTGCCCAAAGGAATTGTTTGTTCAGATGAGGAAATGCGTGGTGAAACTATTCCACAACAAGTTGAATGTGTTTCGATTCCCCCCTTCGACTGTCTGTCCCATATAACGCTACATATTATTATCGAACTGAAAACTGATTTTTGCAGACTTCACTATTTCGCCTTCTGTATAAATGAATGGGTTACTTGGAAAATGGAACACCACCATGGACATATTCCCTTTCCAAACTAACAGATTAAAATGGCTCTGACTGTTGGATGTCTTGTTAATTGCTTGACTTGCTCTTCGACCCTGAAAATGGAGGCAGAAACCTCATTCGAAACGTCCGAGAACTATCGTAGTATCCCAGAAGATAGTGCTCTTCAACCAGTTCAGTTGTTTCAAACGTTTATTGTTACAGGTTTATGGAAAACGTTGCAAAAGCAGAAAAACCAATGATTATTTCGCTATCCAGAAAACACCGATTGGTTTTTGAAACGGAGACGAAGTTTCCTGAGAGATAATAAATTTGAAACATTATTTACGCAGATGAATTTCTCGACTTAGCCCCTTCAAGTCCACCAGGATGCGCATGTCCAGTATCTGTGTTGTGTCCCATCCACAACTGCATGCATTCACGGTTAATTCTGTACAAGAATGAACTTAGTACCAACACGAACAGCGGTGTGGGTATAGAAACTGATTTCTAGACCTGTTTATGGCATAAAAACTTAATATACGACTTGAAACGGTTAAATGTATTCATATAAAGCGCAATGGATATTACACGTAGGCTTGCTTTACGATTAAAAAATTAATTTTGCATACACGTCTCTTTATGTGTTTTCCATGATTTTCACACTAAAGGGCGATTATTTCCCTAACACTACTGACTAGAATTTTTTTCGGGATATAGGAAGTGAATATTTATTTGTTATTTACATGAAGTCCACGCTTTAAAATGTGCTTTTAAAACTCCCGTCGTTCTACACATTCCCAACACACCACATTCTGCCCACAGAGTAGATCTGTGTGTTCCATATGGTTCTCACAATAAACAGCGACTGTTTCCCTAAGCAGCAGTAATCGGTCGGGCTTTGTAGCAGAGACGTAATCTGTTTCCTGTGAGGTACGAACTGAGTTTATATACTCGTATATCTGTGTTCCATATGGTTCTCACAATAAACAGCGACTGTTTCCCTAAACAGCAGTAATCGGTTGGGCTTTGTAGCGGAGATGTGATGTGTTTCCTATGAGGCACGAACTAAGTTTATCTGTGTGTTCTGTATGGTTCTCACAATAAACAGCGACCGTTTCCCCGGTTGGGCTTTGAAGCGGTGACGTAATGTGTTTCCTCTCAGGCACGAACTGAGTTTATATTTATCTGTGTGTTCCGTATGGTTCTCACAATAAACAGCCATTGTTTCCCTAAACAGCATTAACTGTTTGGGCTTTGCACACACAGCGGGAGGTTAAAAAAGTAATTAAACTTCGGCGCTGAGCCCCCATAAGAAGAGACCACTTACTGCACAGAACTGCAAGTGGGGAGATAATATTGAAAAATTACTTGATTAGCTGGGAAAAAGTGAGTACAAATGGCTAAGGACAGGGGTCGGTAGCAAGCTTTTGTGAACACGGCGATGAACTTTAAAGGCAGGAACCTCTTGCCCAGTTGATTAACTGTCTACTTCCAAAGAACTGTCCAATATGAAGTTACGTAATTTCGTAAAGAAACGCACTTCATTAAAATAAGTTATTTTGTTGCTATCTGTAGCCATTAATCTCTCAGAAATATGGAAATTAGATTATAAGAACAGTTCCATCCCATTTCTGCTGTTCCTTCAACGGAACGCCTGTTGATTATATAACTCGCAGCACACAAGCGGAACAATATAAAAGACATCTCCAATTAATTACAAAGAAATTAAGAAAAGGGGAGGGAAGCGCAGGAAAGTGAAACAGATAAAGTAGTAGGAGACACTGAATAAAGACGCATAGGAAAGAGAGAGGAAAATAATTTGTGGAATTGTCCCATTTCATTATCTCGAAAATCCTCTTAGAAAGGCGGCGGGAAAATAAAAAAAAAATGGGGATGAGTTGTACTGGGAGGGGGTGAAAACAGCGAAGAAAATGACAGGGGTGGGGTGCTACAAGGATACGATATCCTTAATATCGGAAAAGAAGCACGCGTAAGGGAAGAAGGAGAGATTTAGAAGTATGAATTCAAGGTTTCAAATCTCGCCGCAATTTTACAGACCTGTGAAAGGGAAAAAGATACCCATTTCAAAGATAGTAAATTGGTAACAACAGACATCAGAAGACGAGGGGAAGTGATTCTGTGGATATATAGGAAATGAGAACACGGGGGGAAAGCAGGGTCGTCTTTATCATGATGTAGAAACCAAAAATAAATAATAATACTGTAGTCAAGCAGATGATTGGGTTTTAATTCCTCTGAGGGGTTGTGTTTCAGTTCCAACCTTACAACTTTATCTCAAGATTCATGATTAATGGATTTCACAGAAAAATATATTCCTGCTAGAACATAGCAAAATCAGATAACTGGGTAGAAATGAAACAAAAACTTATTATACAAAACATGACATCTTTCTACAAGTAACTAAAGGAAAAAAGAAAAATATAACAAAGTAGTGTCATCTCAAGAGACCCATAAACCAAGCACACGTAGGCAAAAAGTTGACAATCGCTTTACACGATCTAGGAAGTTACAGACGTACTGTGGGTTTGGAGGAAAAGTGAACTAAGCCTATGTTTAACTTTCTATAAATGAACGGTAATATGCAACGGGGAATTTTGACCAATGAATTAACTCCAAGGAAATTAGTCCTTCAGAAGCTACGAGCTGCTCAGCTACTCAAGAATTTCCCAACATTTTACGGAACCCGAAGGTTCATTACCGCGTTCGCAAGAGCCCTCCAATGGCCACCACTGTCCTGAGCCAGATCAATCCTACCCATACCACCACATCCTATCTCTCTAAGATCTACTTTAATATTATCCTCTCATCTACGTGCAGGTCTTCCTAGTGATAACTAAAGAGTATGATTTATGAAAATTCGTTTGGATCTAACAGTAAATCTGTTGTATTATAGAAAACATGGTTAAGTCGGAAACTGAAGATCACTGCTTTCTGGAATGTGAGATCGTGCTGCCACGTGTAAGGGTGACTACAGACGGGGTATGGATTGACTACTTAAACACATGACTCGTAAGTACAAGTAGTTAGAGCGCCACCGCTAATCTCCACAATTAACAGATCCCCACAGCACCCACTAAGCCTTTCCCAGCCTGTCATGTCTTCACTAGCCGTTCCTTGGCAACAGCTTCTAACAGTGGAAATTCTTCAGGTTCACGCGTTTAGGTTCCACTTCTTCACAGCCGCCCATGCAATACTCCTTTGAACTCTCAACTGACTAAGCTCCTTGCTTATAAAATCTCCGCACGGACCACATAGAAAACACTGTTCTTCTATTGTTGCGTTGGTGTACGTTGCCGCGGGAACGTGTTGCCCAGAAAACCCGTTCTTTTATTGTTGCGGGCGTTATATAGTAATGGCCGCTGTTTACAGAGTCACCACTTAGCAACGGATCTGTACGCCTCAGTATAATATGATTGTTCGCTACTGATGTTTTCGAAAGAATCTATCTCTATCCCTTTAGCCCTGAGGATGGAGTCAGAGTTGGTAATGATATCAGCTTTTGCATCAATCTTCATAGTAAAAGGTAAAAATAAAGTTGTCCATGTGTTTAATTAATTAAACACCACACCGTGAAGACGTATGGAGGCGTGAAGTTACGGGTCTACCATTTTTCACCTCGATACTTTTTGAAAATGAGTGGTCAGCTTCAAGCCCAGGCTACTTTAACCCCAGGGCAATAGGAGGCTATGTGGGCCCCAGAACGGGTCTGGACACTATGGATAAGAGTTAAATTCTTGGCCCAAACAACTTCAATATGATAAACCGAGTGGGTTAGTGTAGCAGTTAACTGTGCAGACGTCCATTTGGGAGGTGGTCGCTTCGAATCTGAGTTGGGACACCGGATATTCTGACTGGGGTTTTTCGTGGTTTATATCAGCCTCTCCAGGCAATCGGCGGGACAGCGTCTCAGCTACGCTACAGACGCCTCCTCCCACACTGTTTCCAGTTCATCATAAATCACCATATCATCGGACGCTACATATTGTGATACAGAGAGCGCTGTACAGTAACTACACAATAAATGTGATAAAACAACACTATTTGCCACATTATCTTATTACTGTTATTAGAACGCGTTTCCGTGTTGCACTCCAATAAATAGAGCGCCGAAGTCGCATTAATCAAATTAATTTAATTTTCTCTACCAATTACAGCTAACTGAAGTGTGTAACACATAGGGGGGGGGGGAAGTGGGAAGGTAAAGGAACTCACTGGGGAGAAAGGCTAATTTTCGAAGGTTTAAGTGGAATGTCAGGCTAAGTCATATCATGTGACAAGCATGTCAACCTCCTCCCCTATACCTCCACCCCTCACAATCACTACTGTCGCGTGTTGCGTCCAACAAACCTGACCCACAAAAGTGCTGCCATCTGTGCGAATAAACTGAAACTCTCCTTGGGCTGCTACTCTCATTAAGTGATTCCGAACCCTCGCCCCTCCACCCCTGTCACCCCCCAAAAAAGGGGTCTCATCCCTCACTAAAACCGATGACACGAGAATAGAGAAAAATTAATGAAATGTACGAGTAGTATTGTCCCCCTACCGCCAGAGGGACAGTAAGTCAATTGACTGTGATGGCGGTTCGATCAGATTCCACCAATCGGCCTTAGGAATTATGACAAAGAAGAGAACAATTGCATTGGGTCCTGGGGACGTGTGGCAAATATAATAAGTGATAATACAATCACATACGTTGAAAATTACAAAAAAAGAGACGTGCAAGAAAGACGGAACAGTAGGAATGCATATATCCAACGCCGTCATTACAAAAACAGCCATGTTGTAACAGAACACAGTCGATGGTCAGGTAAGCTAATGCCATCTTGTGGGACTAACCTATACCTACGAGATGACAAGTCGAATTATAACGCAGTTACTTAATGAGGCAATGAATTTCAACACTCTCTATGGGCTGCACGACGGAGGAGTCGGAGTTCGAGATCCGGTAGGGTCAAAATATTTTCTCCACGTCGTCCATAGCGGTTCTGCAGCCCACTCAGCCTACAACCAGTGGGTATCGCGGGCTTTTCCCCCGGCAGTAAACCGGCCAGGGCGTGAAGCTGACCATTCACCTTCAAACTAGAGTCGTGGTTACATTTTTGATGCATCGTGTCCGTTGGTCCGCGTGTTGTAGAAAGAATGTGACGAAATTTCGACCTAGAGGAAGGGCCAAGACTATAAGTCTCTTCGGCAAATCTGATTTTGATCCATATCTGTGCAACATAACTTCTGCTTTACGTACAACCGAGATCGAACTACGCAGACTTATCCAAGCGGGGCAATGTTTGCCGACTTGTCGATGTCGTTTCCATGGAAACCACAGGATCAGACCATGGCACTGAATGACACTGTCTCAGTCGGTACTGCAGCGCCGACCGTTGCCGAAACATGCACCTATTTATTATTATTATTATTATTAATTCATTCATCTGCACTTTGCTGTGTCTGTAATTGGCCTTGCGGCTGTTGACTCGGCACATTAATAATAAAGAATTGAATTGAACTTCGTTAACTACTGTAAATTTCTAATTTTTGCCGATGATCTAAAAATTCTCCGCATTATTAACTCTCCACATGATTGCCTCTTACTTTAATCTGACATTAATTCCGTATGTGACTGGTGCACTGCTAACTCCATGAAACTTAATATTGCTAAAACGCGTGTTGTATCATACACCAAAAAAAACAAATTTTATGAGCTACGAGTATCAGCTTTGTCATGCTATCATTACACGCACCAGCAGGATTAAGGACCTTGGTGTTTTCTTCGATTCAAAGTTACATTCTCACACACGTTAATTACATATTTTCTGAATGCATAAAGCTTTTAGGCCTTCTTCATTCCATTACATACAGGTTTTCCTCCGTGGAGTCTGTATGTACTATATTTTACTTTAGTCAGGTCCAAGATGGAATATGCCTCAGTAGTTCGGAACTCCATCATCTCGACTGATGCCAATAAGCTTGAGCGCATCCAGCAGTTTGCCCGTCTGTTTTTATCGTTTTTCCCTCATATTTCATATAATTATGCTTATGCTTGAGAGAAATTAAGTCTGCAATCTTTACATACACGGAGACATCACCTTGATGCACTTTTTCTTGTTCAGGTCTTTCGTGGTCTTAAATCCTGAGCTTCTCTTTTGGAAAATGTTAGCCTTCGTGTTCCTCCCAGCAATCTTAGGGACTTCTCATTGATTGGCGTTTGTCCCTCTAATAAACACTGTCCTTCTGCTCGGTGCGCTTATGCTGCCAACGCGGTGGGTAAAGATCTCGACATATTTGCAATCGGAACAGTTTGTCTCAATGACACTGAACCTATAATTGTTAATAATATTTGTTAATGATACTCTTTAATATTACTTGTGTGTATGTGGTCTTATTTTATTGTTCTCTCCTGTTAACTTTAACTTTAATTTTTCTTGGCATTATTATTAATCTAGTCATTATGTAGACTCTTAAATTTTGTATTTGTTTTTTAATTATTTTTATGTAATTCTGTGTACTCATGCTAACCTTTTAATTGGCCTCTGTGCTGTTAAGTTGTACGTAAACATGAATTGAATTGAATTGAATTAGGATGTTGAGCTGCCACACGAATAAGAATTAATTGGGTTATTATTATTATTATTATTATTAACTTCTATGTGTGTGTGTGTGTATGTATGTGTATTGTCCCTTCTCACCATATAATGGAATAACCATTCGAAATGTACTTATTTTATTTTCTCACCTGTTAATGCTAACTTTAATTTTTCTTGGAATTATTATTAATTTAATGCCATTATATAGACTGTCGTCTTTGTATTTTGTCTTTTAGTTATATCTGTATTCCTATGTACTCGTGCCAACTTTGTTATTGACCTCTCTGCTGTTAAGTTTGCACGTAAATAATTGAATTATTATTATATCAAGGCGTCTTTCCAGAACTTTTGAAGTTCACAGAGTGTATAATCAAAAAACTTACGATTTCATTGTGTCCTTGAAGGGCTGTAACATGTAAGAGTGGATAGAAGATAGGATTGTAGTGGAAGCTGCAGCTACTTTTGAGAACCCGTTATATTTTCAACGGGAAGTTCACCGGCGAAGCATAAATATCATTAATATGTAGAACATGCATTTAACTATCACGTGTTAGTGACTAGACACGGGGTTTGCATCTGATTTATTGAACACTTACAACTCGTTAACTACAAGTAACTATAACACTACTGCTAATTTTCACATGGTCGTTGCTTGGTAGTGGCTCCGAACAATGTTCTCTTTTCACTCGAGGAGTATTCTACTGGCATCATTAGCCATCACTGACTACTCCTCGGCTGACTGACTGACTGACTGCTAAATTGCTGCCGGTCCTTGCCAGTACAGTGATTCTTGGTTCGAAGTTCCGCGAGACTCATGATAGTATTTTACTGTCTGAAGGCCCTAGGATAAGGGATCAGGTCACTGTATTATATCCCCCAGTGACAGGGTGGCCCAGTTCCCTTTCCGTCGCCATCTACGACTCGCAGGGCTACGGTGGAGGCATTCTAACCCGCCTCAACAAGAGGGAAACCATTGACCTGTCCAACTGCCTTCGTTACATAACCTCATCACGGACCATATCCGGTAGTTCCATTGTTACGCGCGTATCCGTTGTCGCGATACGTATTGAGCTGTTACCTAGCAGCGGACGGATTCTCTTGATATTTCCTCCATCATGTCACAGTTACTTCAGTACGGCGTTCACTGTAATGATATGCAAGAAAACGGCGTTACTTGTGGCTTGATCGACTCTGCAACAACAGGTTTCTGACAGTGCGACCAACAAAGCATAGAAAATGAAACATTACCTGAATTCAGAAAGTACGTCCTGGAGTACGCACGTTCCTTCATATCTGAATACGCTGCTGCATTTGTGGACACATACGAGGTTCCTTTAAGCTTTGTAAATTCCAAATATTTCGTTCTGGAATGTGACATTTCGGAGGAATTTGCTACCTCCATCGTCAAGGAAGATGATCTTCTGAAATGCTGGTAACATTCTACCGAGACTAGAAACGTCATATCCAAGAAGACAACCTTCTTCGTAGTCATTCGCTTAGGGATCCGAAAGGTGAAGGGATGACGAAACACGTGTTCATATAGGGAAATGCTGAGCTTTAGACTAGCAACGGCGGCCGTATGAGTCTCCTGACTTCATGCCGAAGTTTTCATCTGTGCGCTCAACGATCCGAATTTCCAAGTAGAAGCTTCTCCACAGCGTCTAGACCAGCTCTGGGGCCCACCCAGCCTCATACCCAATGGGTACCGGGGGCCCTTTCCCCAGGGGATACAGCAACGAGGAAATGAAGGTGACCCCTCAAATTCATCTAACCTGGAGGTTATGAATACCTAGAGCTACACCTCCAGTCCCCCATACGTCTTCATGAGGTGGTGCTTAATTAAACATAAGGAAAACTTCATATCTGTGCCAACGGCAAGAGACACCCTAAAAGCATACCGATGTTTTTAGTACAGTATACGCAGACGGTAAAAGCGGGTAGTGGTATATTGCCTCGTCTTCTGGTCGCAGTAGGATGGTAGTCAGGAGTGTGGGATGAGGTTAATAAGAACAAAAGTAGTACTTTGAAGAACAATTCATTAGCCGTTTGGTGCGATATCACTCACCCACCTCGGGGCTAGATGAAGCACAGAACTGATCGGCGATCTTCCTCAGTTCCTTGCCCACCTCCTGCCAGTTCTCGCGGGTTCTGTTGTCAGTAGGGACGGCGGATGTCTTTTCATTTGAGGATGTGCTCCTGGAACGTCTTGAGCGTCGAGGCGGAGGGCAAGGACGCACTCTGACGCCACCCGCTGGTGTACATCGTCTGGGAGGTGGGATGGGCACCTCTGACTGGGCTGATCTTGTGGTGGGATTTGACACTACGTCTGGTTGAGGCAGAACCCGCAGCATGGCGTCACGGTTCAGGGCCTGCTGTTGGTTTTGGCTACCAGATGGCTCTGGTTCCCCTGACCCATTGCCACCATCAGCATCGTTCTCTCTTCTCTGCGCCTCCCTGTCTACAGACAAATAAATTACGACTACTGTGGAGTTGTAAGCAGAAACAAAAGATAATAAAGTGACTATGCACGCACATGAAGCATTCGTGGGATTTGAGGTTCGCGCAATAGAGATTCCTGGGATACGATGCCGTGTATTCTGGCATGAGCTTACCGACGTTTCGGAGGAAGTATAGCCACCATCAAAGTGTAAGCAGAACAGCAACCAGATTGGCAACAAGTTTCTCCGAAACGTCGGTAAAATATCACATTACACAGCGTCACACCCCTTAAGTAGTAATCCTCATACGAACCATTGGCCTTTTCATATAACCTGCTTATACGTTTAATTATTACGGCACGGTCCAAGGAAAACCATCATTAGATGATTAGAAATGTTAGCAAATAAAATATAGCATTTCAAAATATATAAAAATGGAATTAGAAAGCAGATATACTTCAGTTTGTTCCTTAACCTTTAACAGACATCCTTAATTTGTGACTATAAAATTACTTATTCCTAAAAAACAAAACAAACTCCGTGGTTTTAGTCCGCAAGCGAACTATACCGACAGAGCGACAGCCGCTTGTCGACGAAGTTAGTGCCGACTTTTGCGGATAGAGGGTGTTAATCTCGGTTTTCTAGACCGGAGCCACCATTTCCTTGAAATAGCTCCTTAGTTATCCTCACGAGGCTGAGTGGATCCAGTTCCAAACCCACTACTTCTCAGAAAATTTGGTAGCACCGGCAATCGAACCCAGACCTCTGGATCTGTAGCCAGGAGCTCTGACCACTATACCATAGAGGCGGTCTCCTAAACCACTGACACAAGACGATAGGTAAGAATATGTTGCTCCAGGGAACAAAGATACCTTTTGAAGGAAGGCCGACGTACCTTATCGTCTTTTGTATGAATTCTCTTACTTAAGATTTACAAGTTCATTTAATAATCCTCGTGGTGTTTTGACCTACCTGAAACGTGGGAACAACCGCCATTATTTCTCCTTCATATGAGAAGTCACTCGAACCAAGTCCGCAATATAATTAAGAGACGAGGTAAAGTTGTCCCTTCGCTTAATTAACCAAGCACCACGCCATGATGATGCATGAGGGAGTGAATGTGTAGCTCCATAATCAAGCTTGACCTTAGTTAGATGGAGGTGAGTGGTCATCTTCACGCTCCGGCCGCTTTACCACCGCGGAAAGATCCTACTGTATCCATCGGGTAGGAGATTTAGTGGGTCTCAGAGCCGGTCTGAACACCATGGTGAAGAGAAAAATCTATCTCCTGGTGGTAATCGAACTCCGATTCCTCGGTAGTCCAGCCCGTAGCCTAGTCACTACGCCAAATATTCTCTCCTAACATTTATAAGAAGACAAGGAATAAAAAAAAAATAATTAATTATTAACTATTGCTTATTCATAAAAATATTTGAAAATATGAACTATATGTTGTGTTGTAAAGTGTGATTATTCAATTTTTATTGTAACAGCATCCATTCTATTTCTCAGAATACAACTCATGAAATCCACCATACCAAAAATATTAAGACATCAAATGTATAGATAATTGTTACATATTACTGAAGCAGAATACACTATAGACAAATTACGGGAAAGCCGAGACTTGGAAGCTTTCCGCTGGAGTATTAACTTTTCGGAATAGAAGACACAAGCAAAACATGTTGTGACGTTACAGCTTCAGCACCCACAAGAAGTAACTGCAGACACATGATAATGTGGTGCGTAAGAACTCTCTTCGTCACTATGTGAGCTCAGCCGGAAGGTAATAACTCCATCTGTTGATAGAGGACACGAACTACGTGTACAAAGAAGTAAACTACTGAACATGAGGTTTATATGTTGTCAGTAAAGTAACATCAAGAATCAAACTTCACTCACAGCAAATAAGCAGCTGCCATCGAAGCTAATCGGATGTCAAAAATAAATATGTTATTCCAAGTTCTTTTTAAAGTTCGAAGTTTTACAAATATTGACCCTCGAGTCTAGATAAACATTACATAGATGGCTTTCCCTCTGGTGACAAGATAGACAAACTAACAGACAGCAGACGGCGTTGTAAACACATGTACGTGATTACTCATTAATGGAGTGTTGACGCAACAATGGCATTACAAAGATCAAAACAATTGACAGTTTTACAGTATGGAAGAATTCGACAGTTAAGGGGTGCCAACTTCTTTCACCCACTCACTCAAGGCGCTGAGCCCTTCTTCAGAAGCCTCCAATTGTGCAGCCACTCTAGAATTTCCCAGCATTTTATGGAACCCGATGGTTCATTACCGTGTCCACAAGAGCCCTCCACTGGTCACTATCCTAAGCCAGATCAATCCAATCCATACCATCCTATGTCTCTAAGATCCATTTTAATATTGTCCATCCTTAGATATAAATGCTATAACTTTTAACTAATGCCAAGATGTTAAGATTTGTTAAAAGATCTAAAAATGATTACAGTTAGTCTATTTACAAAATAATGTTCAATACTTTTATTAATCTAGAACCAATTTGGTTCGTGTCCTTACATTTCTCCTTAATGGAAGATGAATATGTTCCAGAGCATGGCTTCGTTGTCTGATGATCAGAGCTCTTTTGTATCGTGGTCCAGTTATTCAGGCTACGCTGTTTGTTATACCAGGTTGAATCAAGTTATATTTTCTAGTAACTACTCATACGGGTCCGCGCCATAGCTCAAGCGGTTAGTCGGTGGCTTCCAACCGCGGCGGCCCGGGTTCGATCCTGGGTCTAGTCAAGTGGGATTTGTGGTGGACAAAGTGGCGCTGGGGCAGGTTTCTCCGAGTACTTCGGTTTCCCCTGCCAATCTTCATTCCACCAATTACAATCATCTTCACCTATCATCTGGGGCTGGTACAACAGGCCAGAAGTGGCCGCAGTACAAGGGACCTAGTCCCACCCCACTAGCAAAAAAACTACCCATAATCACCCCTTTTGCTTATTAAATTCTGCAGCTTCACGTCTTTAAATATTGTAACAAAAAATGGTATTCACCAAATAAATGTGGTTAGATCTGCGTTTGCCCAGTTGGAATATTATTTCCTTGTATCCGTATGTTGGCAAGCCTGTTCCTAAACGTACACGTGTGAAAGATTACTTCTGTTTACGCTTAAAATATAACACAAGCGTCTTGGCAAATTTCCTAACACAATATATAAGTCATGTTGAAGTCCTCAAGTGCATACAACAAGGTTTATGGATCAATGCCTCCGAACTGACAGAATTCCGTCACACAAGAATGGTTCGCGCGTGGACAAGACAACATCTCACTAACATGATAACATTTGACCTTTATAAGCAAGTTTATTATCGTAGTGTAAGATGGTTTCTTTGTTTGTGGTAAACTTCGCTGATGACAGATAAGTTCGTATCTCTCTATTTTATCTTTCTTACAAACTCGGCCTTCGGTTGACAATAAAACAAAAGAAATCGTGGGAATATAAAATAAAGACACAATAATGTCACATCACAACATCCACAATTACGTCTTTCCATTGAAACGCGTTAATATGACGCAATATCTATCGATATCTTTATCGATAAAGTATTCTGAAAGTAGGGGCACATTATGTTTCTGTCCTAAGATTTGAGAAGCAAATAGTTTCATAATTACCACTTTTAACCTGGTATCTTGTTAATAGATTAAAATTATTTCCACAGAACATTCAGGTCATCTGTTATAGATATCACCTCCGGAATAAAATAGGTTACATAGACCAGAACACGTAACCTAGTTCAAACTTGGACACAAGAAATGCTGTCACAATTTAAGTGGAGAAACCCGTTAAACACAGTCCACTTTGAAGAATAAGTAAGAGATGGGAGGGTAATATTAAGAAAATTTTCTAACGAAATTGATATTTAGAGTGGGAAGTGGACTAAACTGGCTCAGGATAGCTACTTGAATATGTTTCGAATAATTCCACTCCATTATTTGAAGCTGTATTTTAATATTATCCGCATATATCTCTAGATCTCACGTATGTTTTCTTTCTTTCATGTTTTCCAACCATAATTGCGTATGCATTACTCATCTCCCCCCCCCGGCTTTCTGCATTCCCTGCCCGCTACATCCTCCTTGAGTTTACCGTATTATTTATTGTCTGTGTAATGGCCGGGGCCTGGATTTTCATGACCTGAAAATATTTAAAAAATTACCTATAAAATGACCGAAAAAATACAGGAAAATTACATAAAGTATGACCCCAAAATGTAATATGCAGGGCCCGGATTTTGATGACCTGAAAATATTAAAAAAAATGACCTATAAAATAACCGAAAAAATCCAGAAAAATGACCTAAAGGAGAAAAGAAAGAACACTTCGCTTCCATGTTATTCACATTTCAGAAAAAAAATATGAAGAAAATTTCCCTAAAATGGCCAAAAATTACAAGAAATACCCTTAAAAGTCTAAAAATTTACCAAAACATTACCCAAAAAATAAAAAAATGACCTTAAACCTAAAAATGTCAAAAAATTACCTATAAAATTTACATTTCTGTAACCAGCAGCTCATATCCGAGATTTATATATTTAAGAGCATCGCATAGGATACAAGGAAAAAAAGATGACATGTCATCAAAATCCGGGTCCTGGTAATGACGGTGTCAGTAGTTGCCACTGTACAGTATAGGGTGTAACTGCAGGCTGTTTAATGATGAATTTAAAATGATTTGGAGAGGAGTGTTTGCAGATAATTTGAGGTATTTCCCAGGATAAGGTTAAATCAGGAAAGGCCTCAGTATAATCGGTGCCTCTACTGAGCTGTCATTACATTCCGAAAGACCTAGAACCCAGAACCGTTACAACTTCAACGGGCTTGCTAGGTTTGATGATTCGAATGATATTTGATAGAGGAAAATGCAAAGGTGTCCCTGCACTTAATTAATTACGAACCATGCCTTGGAGACGCATGGAGACTGGAGGTATAGCTCCACGCATTCGTTTAAGATAGACGATAGAGGGCACCTTCACACCACGCCCGCTTTACCCCCACAACCCAGTGGATAGGAGGCTGGATTGGTCCCAGAGCCGGTATGAACGCTGTTATCCCTGCAAAGAATTGAACATCGATTCGTCGGTCCAGTCCATACACTAGTCTTCGATACGGAGTGAGCTATTCCGGCGAAGGAAGTAAATTACAAAGTTCCTTACGATGTAATTTCCTGTTACCTGTTTCTCCTGTTACCTCACCTCTCATAAGATGCAAGAATATGACGCCGTGTTGTCTGGTTGAAGTTCAACAATGCTTCGGAGAAACATGCTTCCTCCGTTTTCAGGGTCAAAGAATAAGGAAAGCAACTAGCAACTAGCAGTATGACACTATGCCTCTACGGAAAGTTGGCGAATTTCAACCAGACCATGCCGTCACATATCCCGTTGTGACAACCTCAAATCCAATAAACAGACACTCTTTATGCTGTTCCTAGCGCTCCTGAAGCCATGTTTAGTTTCTCCGCATATTCTTACTCGATCTTGGAGAGTATAATACCTGCACAGTTATAACAAATGGAGTCCTTACTCCCCCCCCCCAAAAAAAAAGACACAAATAATCCCATGTATTCACGATCTATGCTGAAGCAGACATTTATTTTTAAACTACAAAGTATGAAAAAATAACACTCAGCCCTCATTCTTTTGTTAACAAACCCCAAACAAAACCTTTCGCAAAGTGGTCCCATTTCTTTGACCTATAAGTGATCCTAAAATCCACCTGCAACAAGGTGCCTATAAAAACAGTTCCTCCCCTCTCTGGTGCTTTTCTTTCTCGCTTAGGGTTTAAGGGAAATTTGAAAAGGCGAGATACTGTCTGTACCTGGTGAAATGGGGTCAGGGGACGGATCGACACCTGTCTGTGTAGACTGAGGGGTAGCAACCCTCGCTTTGAACTATAGATATATTTCCAGTAATGTTCATTTTAAAAGAAAAGTCCAGACTTTCACAGATGACACTGTTATTGCCCTACGTTTGATATATTCAGCTCAATACTAAGAAGACCGATGCAGCCCGCAAATTTAATCGGGTAAACGTTTGCTGGCCTTTCCGCGGGACAATACAATCTCCAGGAGATTCTAAAGGATTCTGACAACGGTGGATAATACTCAGAATTACTAATTTTTTGGAGGGGGTCCACTGCCCGGTTTTCTAGAAGATAGAAAACAGGCGTTTCGGAAATTGGATCTGTTTCCGGCCACAGGTGAGGGGGGGGGAAGACACCTACTCTGTTGGGTTCCTTAGAAGTAACTTCAATCACTGGACAACCTTTGTCAGCCTGGTCTCAGGTGATTAAACAGCTGTTGTGAATCTGACAAACGTTGTCTACTGATTGAGGTTACCTCTTTCTAAAGGACCCAACAGAGTAGGTGTCTTCTCCCTCACCTGAGGACGGAAACAGATCCAGTTTCCGAAACGTTTTCTAGCTTCTAGAATACCGGACGATGGACAAAGAAAACCCAGTAATTCTGAATAATGTCACCAGGTCCAGGATCGAAGTGTAAGCTACGCATGAAACCAGCAAAGATAAGCTAAGCATGAAACCGGTAAATTTAAGCTAAGCACGAAACCGGCAAAGCTATGCCAAGAATGGAACCAGCAAAGAGAAGCTAAACATGAAACCAGCAAAGATATGCCAAGCATGAAACCAGCAAAGCTAAGCCAAGAATGGAACCAGCAAAGATAAGCTAAACACGAAACCAGCAAACCTGTGCCAAGCATGACACCAGCAAAGCTAAGCTAAACTAAGCACGAAACCAGCAAAGCTAAGCCAAGAATTGAACCAGCAAAGATATGCCAAGCATGAAACCGGCAAAGCAAAGCTAAGCTAAGCACGAAACCAGCAAAGCTAAGACGATGGGCAAAACTCGGCTTGCCTTCTGTTTCTTGCCGGTTACTTTAAACGATTTAAAGAAATGTTGCCACTGAGACGTCCTTACTCTGCAAGCAGTCCAAGCGCTCGGTCAGTGTTGAAGCCTCAAACTTACTGAAGACCCAGGATATGATATTGTGCTGCGTGGTCAAGGCTATTGCACGCCTCGGGGGACACCCCTGTTACAGGTCTCAGCTGGTTGACAGGTGGGACGCAGCGAGATGGAATAGGTTCAGATATATACAGACCTGCAAACCTTTCTCAGAGGAAACAAAACGGTGCGGATTATGCAGTCCCAGTCAGTAGGAAAGTGTGGAGCTGAATTTTGATTACTTTCGTTGTTTGAGAATAGCTACGAGCTGGACGACCGGGGTTCGATTCACGGCAGGAACATGAGATTTCTCTCTTCTGCACACAGTTCATGCCGATTCTGATGTTCCGCCTATTTCCTACCCAATGTGTACCGGGGAGGGGGAGCAATGAAGTGGACCATTTATCTGCGCAGAGATTAAGAATGCGTACAATTATACCTCCATCCCCCCCACCCCCCATACGTCTTCATGGCGTGGTGCTTATTCAAGAACAGAAAACTTCACTTCACCCTTATATACCAGCTAGCAACTTCTGAAAATTGGGGGATTTTGATGAAATTTGGTCTCACTGTCACATGATTTGATTGTGGTAATATGGGTTCCAATACTGCGTAATTACAGACATGGATTCCACCGCTTCTTAACAACCTTTACCGCCATCTACAGGGACTTTTTGAACGTGTGAAAGCGGGTTCCGACAAGCTGATAACCGCTTCGTTATAACGTGGTATTTAAAATAGTACATTGTAATATGGGGACACGCGATAGCGCAGTTGGTTGAGGCACTATGCTCAAGCCGGAAGGCCGCGGGTTGGACTCCCGATGAAGTCACTGCATTTTTCAATTGACTTATTCCTTCCAGCGGCACAATGACCCTGGGGTCGACTCAGCCTCTAACAGAAATAAGTACCAGGACTCTTCCTGGGAGTAAAGCGCGACCGGCGTGTAAATCTGATAACCTCACCGCCATCTGTGAGTCGATTGTCTAGAAAATATGGGAGCCTCGACGTCTCACAACCATACGGGCCTCCGCGGCCTGTTACAAGGATAGCTTTAACTTTTTTTTTACGTTATAATATAAAGTTTTATTGCCGTTAAAAGCCTCATTTCATGCGTCTGAAGGTTACCCGATCTTTGTGCACTCTAATATCCCCCCCCTCCCCCCCGAAACATGCGTTGTGAAACAGACCTTGCGAAGATGTCAAGATCACGTATAGTGACGCCATCTCACGATCTCAGACCCAGTACTAACAACTACAACCCGCATGTATGAAATGCAACACTCTATGCATCCTTGGTGCACTGGATACGGCCGTGAACAATGCAAATGTAACAACAGTGTAAGCGACAATTCCTCCCGTGTACAATGTAAACGGAACTCACACCTCGAAGATGGATAAAACTTACGTTTTACATTGAATTAAAGCACAAGTTATCATACAGCGACCGCCTAAATTTATTTACAAATGTACCAGACCTCCCGATCTATGTCGTTCAGGGAAAAGTTACTTTCTGCACATTGTCACAGGTCACAGTATGCCGCGAATCACAGTTTGAATAAACATGGTTGAAATTCCACACCAGAAATACAACATATCAGAGTCTTACAAAAATTAATGTCATTACCGCATGTGAAACCATCTTGCAACCGAGTTAAGTGCATGGAATTAATGGGGTGTTGCTTTGTTTATAAACATGTGTAAGAGATAGCGTTCCTCTAAAGAATTATTCTGCATTTACGGCTCGCACCGAGAACGTCAGAAGACACACAAGTTGACTCACCTTGTAATGCAAATTCTACTTCCGTCTAAGTTCTGTAAAGTGTTAATGTGCTGTCAATACACATAATTAAATCAAGGCTTTAATTAGAGTTGTATGTATAACTTCCCAGAACACAGAATACTAAGTTGCTCCCCAAGTAATCAGACAATATCTGTGTCTGATATTACTGCGTTCCGTCAAATGCATTTCTGCAGCTAACTCACTTTGTCCGTCAAACAGGTTTCCATATGTCTCGGAGATATTCTGTTGAACCCTAAAATGACATTTATTTTCTATTCTTCTGTTACTCTTTTCTTTTTTTCCTTGGCACTACAGCCCCAGGGGGCCTAGGCCTACCTTCACGAATTTCTCCGTTCACTTCGGTTTTTCTTTACACATTCGGTAGGACTCCTTCGGCGGGTGATCAGCTCGTCGCAAGGCCTCTACCTGTACACAAACACATAAAACGCACACACACAAATTAAACATCCATGCCCTGAGTGGGATTCGAACTCACGATCCCGGTTTCCAAGAGAGCGAAGACAGTACATGCCTTAGACAGCTCGGCTACCGTGACCGGCCTTCTGTTACTCTGGGAAGTGTAATTTCCACAGTTGACCCCCTCCACACTCGGCAAAGACAACTGTTGTCTCTTAGGAACTTTTTTAGTTTGTTAAACCGAATTTGTGTTTGTCGGATAAACTTCTCCCGTCATCTTTAGCCTGGAATAGTGTTTTAATTTGAGCTTCTGTTTTTTCTGTTCGCCAGTCAACGGGACGAGTGTTTCCTGAACAAATTCCCTCTGTTAACATTAGCCTGGGGTTCCTATATTTCGAGCTGTTCTTTTTGTTAGCCTGCCAAAGAGATGTGTATATCCGAACTGACTTCCTGGAGGTGAACCATTCTTGAGAAGCCACTCAAGAATTTCCTATCATTTTTGTAACCCGAAGATTCATTCCCGTGTTCACAAGAACCATCCACTGCTCACTATCATGAGCCAGATCAGTCAAGTCCAATCCATTCCATACCATCCTCTCAAAGATCCATTTTAATATTATTCACCCACCTACGCCTTGGTCTTCCTAGTGGTCTCTTTCCTTCTGGCTTTCCCACAAATGTCCTACATGCATTCCTCTTCTCCCCGTTCGTGCTACATGTCCTTCAAATCTCTTCCGTCTTGACTTGGTGATTCTAATTACACTTGGCGAATAGTACAAGTTATGAAGCTCCTCATTATGCAGTTTTCTCCAACCTCCTGTCACTTCATCTCTCTTCGGTCCAAATATTCTCCTCAATACCCTGTTCTCAAACACCCTCAGTCTATGTTCTTCCATTAATGTCAGAGACGAAGTTTCACACCCATACAGAACCACAGGCAAAATTACAGTTTCTTACTCGTATATTCTAATTTTTATGTTTTTGGACAGAAGACAAGAGGTTCTGGACTGAATGGCAGCAGGCATTACCCAAATACCTTTGCCACCACCAGGTAGCGGTCAGTATCACAATCTGCCGCCCTGAGCGATCGGACATCAAGTACAGTATACTTGAGTGCCGTCTCCTGTCTATCAAAATGTGGTCTATTTGATTGTCTATCTTCCCATTAGGAGATGTCCAAGTAAATTTATGGGTGTTAAGATGTGGGAACAGTCTACTTTTGACAGTAAGACATTTCGATGTGCCCAAGTTCACTACTCTAACTCCATTATCGTTACTAATTTCATGCAGTTTCTTATTCCCAATTGTAGGTTTGAAAATGTCTTGGCATTGAAATCCCCTAACAGAAATTTCATTTGGTATTTAGGAAATTTGCCGGTCACTGTAGCCGAGCGGTCTAAGGCATGTACGTCTTCGCTCGCTTGGAAACCGGGATCGTGGGTTCGAATCCCGCTCAGGGAATGGATGTTTGTGTGCGTTTTTCTGTGTTTGTCTACAGGTAGAGGCCTTGCGAAGAGCTGATCACCCGCCCAAGGAGTCCTACCGTATGTGTAAGATCTAGAAAAACCGAAGTGAACGGAGAAGATGATGGAGGAAGGCCTAGGCCCACTGGGGCTGTAGTGCCAAGGAAAAAAATATTTAGGAAATTTATCGACATATTTAGCCTATTACCGTTGGCCTTGGATCCTTTTTCTAATCTCTTTTTCTCTTAGCTCGTCAAATTGGATTCAATTTCGTGTCTTCTCTTCAGTTAGTTTGAAGTTTTCTTAAGTGATCTGTTGAAATGCAGTGCGTTTCTTGTTTTCGAAATGGTTTTCTTCTGTCAGCCTATTAAATGAAATGCTTGTTTTGCAGTAATTACGAGGCGCAACAGGAGTGAATGTGACCTTTATAACATGTTTAATGACGTTTTTATTTTTTATTGATTCTTTCTCATTTCAATGAGCGGAGTGTAAAACCTGAGTTCGGTGTAAGGCATGCACTGTCTTCGCTCGCTCGGAAGCCGAGATCGTGGGTTCGAATCCCACTCAGGGCATGGATGTTTGTCTACAGGTAGAGGCCTTGCGACGAGCTGATCACTCGCCCAAGGAGTCCTACCGTATGTGTAACATCTAGAAGAACCGGGTGAACGTAGTTTGCGACGAGCGGCCTAGGCCCACTGGGGCTGTAGTGCCAAGGAAAAAAAAAAGGAAAAAAAACCTGGGTTAGATTGTCTCTAAGAAAATGTAAATATGTAAGAGAAAATCTTAAAAACGATTGATCGCCACGTATTTCCCGTGCCCTTGATACCCTGTGGGCGACCGGTAGCGTAGATGACTGAGGCACTATGCTACATGTCGGAAGGTCTCGTGTTCGATTCCCGATGAAGTCATTGGATTTTCCAATTGACCTAATCTTTCCAGCCACACTTTGACCCCTGAGTTCGACTCAGCCTCTAAGAGATATGAGCACCAGCAAATCTCCCTAGGGGTAAAGGCGACCGGCTGGCGCGTAAGGCTGACAAAACTTTCCGCCATCTGTGAGCCGATTGTCTAGAAGATGTGAGAGCCTCGACGGCCTGTTACAGGAATAGGTCGGTGCGTAAGGCTGACAACCTTACCGCCATCTGTGAGCCGATTGTCTAGAAAATGTAGGTGCCTTGACGTCTCACAATTCTATGGGCCTCCACGGCTTGTTACAGGGATTCCAACGAAATCTAGGAACACCTTCCGGTAGGAGGAATATTATTGCCTTTTGGGATGCGACACTGCCAAGCGTGTTGTTAGAAAGACACCAACGTTGCAGGCACATACGTTGCCTCAATCTTCAGGGTAAAAAGTGAGATCTAGAAGAAAAGGCAACAGGTTACGCTGAAACGTTCGTACCTTTCTGCCAGACTACAAGGCGCCATATTCCGAACCGACGAGAACACCTCAAATTTCATATTACTTCCAGTAGTACCACGTACAAGACCCCCTGCGCAACCGCTGCCTCTAAGAATAACAGTAATTATGTGTGATGGGTAGTGCTGGGTCGTTTAAAGGGAACTTCTTGAAAAACTAACAGCTGCTTACTTAATTATTTGTGGAGGTGAGCCCTTCTTGAGGAGCCGCCAAATCCGCAACTACTCAAGAATTTTCCAGCATTTTATGGAACCCGAAGGTTCATTACCCTGTTCACAAGAGCCCTCCATTGGTCCCTATCCTGAGCCAGATCAATCCAATCCACACCATCCCATCTATCTAAGATAGATTTTAATATTGTCCACCCATCTACGCCTTCGTCTTCCCAGTGGTCTCTTTCCTTCTGGCTTTCCCACCAATATTCTATGTGCATTCCCCTTCTCCCCCATTCGTGCTAAATGCCCTGCCCACCTCATCCTCCTTGACTTCATCGTTCTAATTTTACTTGGAGAAGAGTACAAGTTAAGAAGCTCCTCATTAAGCAGTTTTCTCGGCCTACTGTCACTTCATCTCCCTTTGGTACTAAGAGCTGTTCAGCCACTCAGAAATTACCAGAATATTACAGAATCCAAGCGTACATAACCATGCCGCAAGGGTCCATAACTGGTCCACACCTGAGGCAAGAAAATCCAATCCACATGCCCCCCCCTCCCACACCTGTTTCTTTAAATCCATTTTAATGCTGTCCCGTCTACGCCTAGGTCTTCTAGTGATGTTTTTATTAAGTATTCTTACCAGAACTTTGTATTCAGTTCCTTCTCCTCATGCATACTACATGACTCTTAACACGGTCTTGCCCTCAGCCAGGCACACGTGACTCAGCTCTACTGTAACTACTCACTCACAGCTGCCGGCAGAGCAGAGAGAGACGGAAAATACACTACAGCTAACGAGGTAGAAGAGGATGGAGGGTACACGATATGAGAGTTGCAGTTTAAAAAAAAAGCACTTCTGCAAGGCCAATGCAACAGCTTTCGCTGTTGGTGCATTCTCAGGGACTTTCAGGAATCGAACTTGTAGCAAACGTATTTCGTAATTCAGAGGACTTCTGTTGTCTAAGACGTGACGTCGTGTACTCTGATGTATGATTACCGATGTTTCGAAGAAACTTACTGTTTCCGTCTTCAAGGTACAAGATTACTATCTTTTCGGATATGATACCGCGTATCTGGTATAAATAGAAACGGTTCGGAGGAATATACTGCCTCCATCTTCAGTATGAATAAGGCAGCAGCTCCTCGAAATTAGTAGCATATGAACACAGCCGCGGCCGTTACTGACCTTGCTGTAAAGAAATTACAATAACATATGTCACGGGCCCGTGGGCCACATTTTGCTTAACCCTGTCCAATAACGATATTTTTATTATTATTAATATTACAATCTAAAAGATCTGAGAGTCTAATTCTAAACGCTATAAAATGGCTCGCTGTTTCAATCCATGTTCACTTTCATTTGTTTTCTGACGTAACGCCCACATTTCTCATAGGTGACTACCCTGGATTGATTTAAAATAATAATAATAAAATTAGTTACAAAAGTAGCATAAAAATGTGTAATTATTCCATGTAAGGTTAAAAAAATGTAAACAGTGACGCATGGAACTTGCGTGTAGGCATAGAAAGGGAGACGTTTACTATTAAAAACAAAAGAAACGCAGAAGACAATTGCGCAACGCGGGAAACAAAAGAGACGAGCTAGGCGTGTTTCCTAATGGCGTACTGAACGTTTATAGGCGAAATACAAGAGCATTCTATTAAGATTAAGAGTAGAATTTAATTATAGGAGAGATAATAATAATTACAGACAGCTTTTAAACGCCTTTTGTTTTTAATTCTCTCTAAGAGTAAAGCACCCATGTAATGAGCAAACCGTATGAAGAAACAAACAAGGTTAGGAACTGTTAACTGTCCCATGGGAAAGAAAAACTCTGGTACCTAATATTTAATTCAAAATGCAGTAAGCAAAGATGGAATAAGTACTAATTGTTATAACTGTTCCCTTAAATTGAGCTCAAGGAAATAAATTACTTTCTTTGCATCAGCAGAGAATCTGAATACTATCTTCTGAGATATAACGCCGTGTAGTCCGACGTTTCGGAGGAACATGTCGCCTCAATGTGGCTCTGCTTTCACCTGCTTTCAAGCTAGTTATTTCCTGTCTTATTCTTCGAATCCTGAAGATAGAGGCATGTTCCTTCGAAACGTCGGATGACTTTTAACGAACTATACGGCGTTATATCCCAGAACATATAACTCTTCCGTCCTTTAATTTTGAAAATCATACGAAACACATATACATTATATGAAAAAATGCAGTTACACAATGCTGCGGCGGCTGGTACATGTTACTATATGTAATTCACACACTCAGGAGTTCACTACAGCACCTACTAAGTCTTCTTAGTCTACCGTGTATTCACCAGTTGTCGCCTGGTAACGGCTTCTAACACCGTAGCTTCAACTTCCGTGTTCACGCCCTTACTGGCCGGCTACTGCCTCCTAACTAACTGAACTTATCTTGCTTGTGACACCTCGTTACGGACCGCATAGCAAACACCGATTCCAGCAGTTCTGTTGTCGTATCACGCAGCTGTCGCACGGACCGCGTAGAGAAAACCGCTTCCCAGTTAGTCCATTGGTGGCCGCGCCATAGCTCAAGCGGTTAGTCGCTGGCTTCCCACCGCGGCGGCCCGGGTTCGATCCCGGGTCTGGTCAAGTGGTATTTGTGGTGGACAAAATGGCGCTGGGGCAATTTTCTCCGAGTACTTCGGTTTCCCCTGCCAATCTTCATTCCATCAATTACAATCACCCTCACCTATCATCTGGGGCTTGTACAATAGGCCAGAAGTGGCCGCAGTACAAGGGACTTAGTCCCGCCCCACTAGCAATAATAAAAGTAAAATAATAGTCCACTGGTGCGTGTTAGGAATCTGTTGCCTAGCAACGGGCGTTGTTTACGGAGTCAGTACTTAGCAAAGGTCTACACGCTACAATATTAAGGATTTGTCTGTAGAGACTGGCAAGCGCAGTCCCATCGTATCATCTGGAGAAGACTCTGACCAGCTAAGCAACCATCAGCGTTTCAAAAAAGTCTCTGCACCTTGGAGTTGGCACAAATTTGCACTATCCCAAAGGACTGTTCAGGTCTTCAACGTGAACTCAGGGACAATACCTGTTAAGAGGTCGCTGGTTCTCATCCTTCCCTGTTCGCCGTATATAACAAACCGTCCTTCAACGCGGATTCGACTATACTCGTGAAAATAAATTCGAACAATTTTATGCCCTAACATGGAAACCTCTATTATACGCGGTCTACCAAACACGCTGTAGTAGCATACAAAAAATACCGCTGTTTAAATATCTGAAGACCATTTACCGTTTGCTTGTTGTGGCCCCATCTCGGTATGTTTTACTCAGCATATGTAAATATTCAGATCAACTCTCATCCGTCCATCGCTGCTTCACCGAACGCGCCGCTTTCGAGGGACAAACCCCCGCGCTGGACGAAGTTTTACTGTATAATATTCATTCATTTGAGTCTAGGCTCAATAACTGCAGTTGACAAATGTCGTTTTACATTTCTTGAGAATTTCGAGAACTAATTTCGTGTGACTTACAGAACGGTGTGGTTGAGCGCTCCTTCTACGTGTGCCGCCGGGAGTCTGGGGTTCAACTCTCAGCCCAGATACTGATTGTACTGAAATTCTTCACCGTTTTCGTCAATCTAGGTAAATACCGGGACAGCAGACGCTTCCAGTTAGGCCTTAACCACTTCGCTGCAGTACAATCAGAGCCATGAAAGAGCCGTTAAATAAGCCAAGAATAAACAAATTCTGGAAGAACTAATCACCTTCTCTCCTGACAATACAGACTGGGTATTTCATATAACAAATAGAGAAGAACGGAGGCCGGTTGTTCAGCAGGACAAAGCTCACCCAGACCTGTAGCGCCGAGGGGAACGATTTGATATAACACGGACTGCATAGAAAACACAGCATCCAAAAGTTATATTGCTGTGTGCGTATTCGTTGCCTATCAACAACCGTCTTTCCTGGCTCCAGTACTCTGGCTTTCAGGTGTTAAAGGGTTACACGCGCAGACAGCAGGGCGATGCCATAAGCTTCTTTTATTTTTTTAAATAAGGAAAATAGACAAATAATATAGGCTCCGCTTTGAGTACTTACAACCAACTCATAATATGCAATATTCAAAGTGTCTTAAATAATCGATTTTGACAAAAATGACAGCTGATGAGAGAGACTACTGTTGGCAGATCCATCTACCGGTACAATTACCAAATCTACTGTGTACAACCAGAATGGGTACTCAACAATCTCATACAGTACCACTACAATCTCATTATACGCTGAGAAGTAGTTGTGTGCCACTATGAAGCTCGCGAACCACAGTTCGAAAATCAGTTGCCCCCCCCCCTTCATGACCAGAACTATCATTGAAGAAATTAACTGCCTTGCGTGTTGCGAGCAGTTTGGCCCTGAACAGGTTAAAATTAATGCAACTGGGACCTTGCTGCAGACGGGGGACAGGAGGACACACTACACACACACTGAACAGGCGGAAGTGCAATGAGGTGACGTAATACCACGCTGCGCAGTGCTGGCACCTGCCGATCCGGAACTGCAACAAGCAACCTTCAGAGCGTCCGTGACTCCGTTGCATAATACCAGCATCACGTCTTCACGCTGTCCTCAACAAAACACCCAAAAACACTCTTAAACGCCTCTCAACATAACTGTGCGGAATTTAAAACGAAATCTGTCTCCCATAACGTCAAAAATGAAGCCCTCAAAGGACGCCAGGGCTGTATCTCCTGGCTGAAGGGCAACATTTTCTTTTCTCCACAGCGTCGAGACCGGCCTTGGGACCCACCCAGCCTCCTATCCGATACCGTGAGCTCTTTTCCCGAGGGTAAAACGTCCGGGGCATGAAGCTGACCACTCATATAGAACTAAAGAATGCACAGAGCTATACCTCCACTCCTTCATACGTCTTCATGGCATGGTCCTTAACTGAGAATATGAATGTTTTTTACCTTTTACTCAGCGGAGCCAAGAAGCTTGATAAAAATCGTGTTTCCGCCCACGTTGTCAGGGAATAACACGATATTAATATTCAGCACCTCGCTTCTTTGCGCCTTGTAATAATGAAACATGTAGTGTTGATAGTAAACATTCACCCAACGTCCGTCTGTCGCCCGATCTCATGATACTTGCCAACCTGTCCGTACATGCCCGCCAACCACACTACAACCCTCACTTGCAGATGCTGAGCACGCAATCTCCATAAGACAGATGGCACTACTGTGCTTATCTACAAACCACAACACTCAAAACATGTTTCAGCATGCCTTGAAGATTATATACACACAAACGACATTGACCGTCATCGGCCATGAACTCTGGTCCTCTTAATTGGGTGGGGGAACTTTAAACCATACCCAAGCAAAAAGGAGAGAATAAATATCACGTCAACAGAGTAGGGGAAATGCGAGGTTACGCTCGCGGGCAAGTGACCGGTCACTCGCCGGGGAAATCTATACACAGCACGCGGAACAAGCGTACAATGTAGGGGAAATCAGGAGAAGTTTTTGTCGGGAAGTAAAGCGTTGGTTGCCGGCGTAATGTTTTGGCGGCGGACGGTAAGAAGGGGGAAGGGAGTTTCTCCGGTCGTGTGCTTGGGTTGACAGCAGCGGAGAGAGACACTCGCCGGTGAAGTGGCGCCAGACCGACCGGCGACTGAACTTGAGTATCCATGACTGCTTTCGACTTAATTGCGGTCCGGTGGTTCTTCATAGGTGGCTACAGTCATTCGAAAATACCAATTAAATAATGCATGAACGTTTAAACTGGTTTCATTTTAAAAGCGGACAGAAACTGAGATGTGAGGAACTATATAAGCCGTAAGTCGTTTGTGACGATGGTATATTAATACATTTACTGTGTTTCTGGACATTATCCATCGTAGTGTCTTTTGTTTATGAAGACAACGGTTCGGAGACTGGATTCTGTCGACGGAGACAGGGACTAGCTCTTATCGATGGGACCCAATTGAGACTGAGACAGAATCCAGTCTGCGAACAGTTATGTTTTAAATAAAAAACAGGAAGATGGATAATGTCCAGAAACACAATAATTGTACATATGCGGTATTTTCTTCGAACTGTTTGCTGACGCAGTCATCCGCCCCTCTGGCAACACAATCTGTCTTGATTTATGCTCCGTCGCCGGGTGGTTCCAAAAATATGCTCCAATGGAACACTGTGTCTTCCGCCACTGAACCAGTGTTAAGAGCGGTCTTTTCAGAATTTCTCAGGAAAATAAAGTTCATGGATGAATTTTTTCTCAATGATATATATTTTTCGCCATGTCATATAGACACGTTTTAAATTTGTTATTTCTCTTTCGTTTAAGGTAGGTGTAATATAATGATTTCTGTTGTAAGATGAACGCATGTAGGATTTTGTTGGCAAAGCCATAAGAAAAGTGATCACTTGGAAGACCTAGACTGCATGGGAGGATAATTTTTGACTAGCTGGACGACTAGCGGCTTCTTAAGGACTCATCGCCGTGGAGTTAGTTATTTTGAAAAACAGTCTGGTGGTATTTACAACAAAGAGATTTAATTGTGACTAATTTAAATTTGAACGGCTGCATAAGCAAGCCCCAGCAGTTTGGAAACCATTTAAGCATTTTATTAAAAAGACAGAGAAAACGGGGGGAAAAGAACTGTCTGAGACGGCCAGCAGCAAGACCTTCCGGACACTTACTGAACCCAGCCTTTACCCTAAATGTCAGACCCATGATACATTTTCAACTACTAGCATTGTTCCTATTTCGGATGATGGAATAAAAATGCCAACTCTTCATGGGTCTCCGCGAACTGAGAAAGTGTGGGGTCCGTTCCTTCAAAGAAACACTCAAGCCATTTCACCAGAAAATCAATGCTAATTGACGTCTACAAATTCTGTCTTAAATACTTTTCGTCGTGATGTGTATTTTCGGCTTTCGGTGTTTCGTGCTTTGAAGTCCTTCTAAATGTTTTGGCCTATATTTCAGTCACCATCTTTAAGGTGAATGAACTGGAAGACAACGCTAGCCGATATATTAAATTCCAACTGTAATGTGGGCCGAAACGTCGGAAGGACTTCAAACGACACGGTTAACATGCTAGAGTCAAAATTACACACAACATACAAGCAGCGAAAACCAAAGGGCGATATATATTTTTTTTCTATTTATGAACGCCTAAGAAAGGCGGAGATAATAAAGCACCAAGCCATGAAGAACTATGGGTGAATGGAGGTACAGCTCCACGTATTCTTAACATTAGTTAGAATGTGAGTAGGCACTTTTACGTCACACTCGTTTTACCTGCAGGGAAAAAGGGGCCTCTCGTAGGTCTGGATGATCCCCAGAGCGGGTCTGAATGTCTAGATTCCTGCCCAAACGTGGCCATTAAGCAAATAAATCGGTCACTACAGTGACTGAGCTATCCCAGCTCCTACTCGTACATGTAATTAAATATATTTAAAATGTAATTTAGTTCAACTGACAGCCTCAGAAATCAATAATAGTCCCTACAATGTACTATGCTGAGCCGGGACTGTGCAGTCGGTATAGCGACTGGCTACGGGCTATACGAGCAAGGGGTTTGAGTGCGAGTCCCAGTAGGGTCAAGAATTCTGTCTTCTCCACGTCGTCCAGACCGGCTCTGGGGTCCACTCCGTCTCCTATCCAAAGGGTACAGGGGGGCTCTTTCCCGGGGGTTAAGTGCCCATGGAGTGACGCTGACCATTCACTTCCAACTAGTGCTGAGGCCAAGAATACGTGGATCTATACATCCACTCCCCCATATGTCTTCATACCGTAGTGCTTAATTAGTTAAGCACAGGGACAACTTTACTTTCATGATGTACTACAGACCTCCAGGTTCCATAAATGGCGGGGAATTTTAATTGAGCGACTATCAGCTTCTCAACAGGGTTTCTGCTATGTGAAGTTGGTCAACATAATATTTTACTGTGTGAACAAAAATAAACAGAGGTTAGATGTTGCGTTAATGCAAGCGCAATGTATTTTATAAGCAAAGGTTACAAAGGCAACAGGCAGACGATGAACGTATAATAAAGATGTAATGTGTTTAGCTGTTATTCATTTTACGTGGATGGTTTAAGGAGCGTTTCAAAACGTATAAACAAGCCACTAACTCATTTTAAAGATGCAATTCTCAGGTGACACACGATTTGCTTACCGCAAATAAGAGACTGTCGAACCCTTGTTAGAGACAGAGACAGAGAACCTGGTGGTTAGTCATAACGTAGCTCTCCTCGGCATCGAGAGATGGCAGCACCTGCCTATGATACCTCGGCGAGCAGGAAAAGGTCATGGACGGCCGAGCATCATTCGATGCCGGTGCAACAACAATCATGACGAAACATCTGGTATTCCCTGACAAAGTCAAGAGCACGTGCAGTTTTACCGCTAAGGGTTTATCATATACATTCTTAAATGATATGTTAAGCGAAAGTAGGCCTTGAAGGTAAACAGAAAAGGCGGTAGGTGTAATTTCACAATAGAAAGGACTTAAAGGTATAGAATTCGTGTTCTCAATTATAGGGTGACGTGAAACGAATTGTCGAAGGGTGTAGCATTCTGGGAATTAAGGAACAAAGGTGTTCAACTTGCCTCTGGCCTATTGTTTCTGGGCAGTGTATAAGATACTGTTTTTGTCTTGCTGTGGTGGAATAAACTGACGGTCACAACTGAAACTCTACATACATAATCAATACACATCTGAGCACTAATTCGGTATCACAAATTATGACTTCAACCTTGATGTTACAAGCAACAAGTTCTTACAGATCGCTGGTAACACTAACACCCTGAAGACAGAGGCAGCAGGTTCCTCCGAATCGTTTATAACTCATCCTGAAGATGCAAGGCAGCAGGTTCCTCCGAAACACTGGTAAATTATCTCCTGTGAAGATTAAAGTAGCAGACTTCTCCAAAACTTTGGTCATACTTTTCTACACTGATGATGAAGGCAGCGTTTTCCCCACGAAACGTTGGCAAAGCTCTTCTACCCTGATGATTCAGGCACCAGATTCCTCCGAAATGTAAAGCTGGAGACAACAGGTTCCTTCGAAAAACCTAGTAACGATATACCAGATTACACGGCGTCATAATCGAAGTATAATAATTTCAGGGACTAAAACAATAATTTGTCATGAATCCGTAGGCAAGGTATGTGACTGCATCTCAGCTGAAGATGTTCGAGCACGTTGTAATGTTAGACAGCGGCAGCAGCGCGAGACGCCAAAAGGTTGATGACCAGGGTTACATGAGCAAGTGGCAATCACAGAGCAGTGATGGACCTTGACTACGTCATGCCACGCGTGTTTGGACCTCCACGTGGCCAGACTGCCACTTCGGACTGATGCACAGTGAATCACTGCAAATCCAAGCTGATGCAAAATTAGTTACAGCAGGTCTGAACTACAGAAAACGAATTAGGGAGGGTTTGCAGTAATTCGTATCGAATGACGGCAAGTCTGAACTTCTGGAAAATGGATCATAGAGGGTTCGAACTTACGGAAAATCAATTATGAAGGGTCTGAACTAATTCGAATCCAATGACTGCAGGTCTGAACTTCTGGAAAATCAATCATGGCGGGTCTGAACTAATGCATGTCGAATGGAGGCAGGTCTGAACTTCTGGAAAATGGATCATAACGGGTTCGAACTTAAGGAAAATGGACGCAAAATTAATTACGAGTTTGAAGTAATGCAAATTGAATGAGACAGTCAGAAAGTAAAATGAATCAGAGCGGGTTTCAACTTCTGCAAAATGAATTAGCCCAGGTTTGAACTGATGCAAATGTGAATTAAAACGGGTTAGAACTAATTCAAATTAAAATTGCAGCAACTCTGAAAGACTGCAATTTGCAAGAGGAACAGCGGCCGTTATGAAGCAATACAAAGTGAATTGTATAACTTCATGTCTGCATTTTGCGTTTTGACGTGTTATAAAAAAAACATTCAGGACCCACGAATGATTTTAAAATCTACATTAGCTGACTTATAATCCATCAGAATCCCAACATGCGCCGTAACAACACATATGTTACCATTTAAAGTAATTAAACGCATTATTCCCTCGATATGCGGTACATTGCACTTTCATATCGGGGTAAAGATGACCTAAGATAAGATGAGGCAGGATATAATTACGCGCCAATCTCTGTGACGATATTCCAGTCTGTAATGAAAGTAAAATACGGAAATGCAGTCCTTGTGTGTCGTTGGGATTTCGGTTCGTCCCATTCCATTTCCTCATTTAGGAAAGATATCAGAAGCTAACATTTGACTCACTAGTCTGAATCCTGGCCTCTTTAGTGTCGCCTGATGAATATGGAGG
The DNA here is from genome assembly GCF_002891405.2 of Cryptotermes secundus. NCBI lineage: Eukaryota > Metazoa > Arthropoda > Insecta > Blattodea > Kalotermitidae > Cryptotermes > Cryptotermes secundus. The sequence continues at coordinate 621,654 of NW_019731220.1, read as the reverse complement.
GAGTGGCGAGGTACTAGCTGCAGCTGCTTTGTGACGGTGACGTATTAGGGGCCCCTGATACAACACATACACATCTTACTTACTTGCTTACTTACTTACTCAGCGGCCTCCGTAGTCTAGAGGTAACGTTCCCACCTCATGACTCGTAGTACGCGGGTTCAAATACCCGGCGGAGGTCGTCGAATTTTTAAGGGCGGAAAAATTCAGGGAACAAGTCCTCAAGGGAGGGACTTTAAGCCGTGGGTCCCGTGTCGTAGCTTTACGGCACGTAAAAGAACCTCATGTCTCCAAAGGAGGTCACTGAGCCAAATTACGGACGTTTCCCGCCCAACAGCAGTCTCTAATACCTCTGGTTGATGGGGGAAGCATTACAGATACCTCTCAGCTAGTAGAGCCGGTCTCGCTGGCTGGGCGGGACTGATGGTAAGCACGAGTACCGGTAGGATATAGAGACTGGTAGAATATCATAGAGGGAAGCACAATGGACCAAGACAGGTCTAAGTGCACGGGGAAACCCACCCTCTCCAATAACTAACTACTTACTTACTTACTCATGGAGCTGAGCCCTTCTTGAGGAGCTGCCAATTCTGCAGCTACTCAAGAATTTCCCAGCATTTGATGGACTCCAAAGGTTCATTACCATGTTCACAAGAGCCCTCCAACGGTCAATATCCTGAGCCAGATCAATCCAATCCATCCTATCTAAGACCCATTTTAATATTGGCCACCCACCTACGCCTTGGTCTTCCCAGTGGTCTCCTTCCTTCTGGCTTTCCCATCAATATCCTATATGCATTCTTCTTCTCCCCCATTCGTGCTACATGCCCTGCCCACCTCATCCTCCTTGACTTGACCACTCTAATTATACTTGGTGAAGAGTACAAGCTATGAAGCTCCTCATTATGCAATTTTCTCCAACCTCCTGTCACTTCATCTCTCTTCGCTCCAAACAGTCTCCTCAACATTCTGTTCTCAAACACACCCACTTGGGGGTTGAACGTGGGGCTAACAACTCCTCGCCGTAAAAAATAACCTTGTTGCGAAAATGCACACAAAGCCTCAGACCTGGACGGATCCTCTGGATAAACCCGTACACACCTACAATCCGTACCTTAATGGACTCGACCAAATTCACTGCGCGTTATGCTGAGAGCGGCAAGGTCTAGTAGGGAGGAAATGGATTTCGAAGCAGGTAGACGCCGTCTCTTTCTGGGTTGTTACGTCGTACGGTCTGTTAACCTGAAGGAACCGTCTGCTGTCATCTTAGGGTACATGAAGCTCCTGATATTTTGGTTACCTTTCTACCAGACTAAACGGCAACACGTCTCACAAGGCAGTAATCTTATTCACTGCAGTGATAACCTGAAATCTCACAAGTATGTCTACATTACATCTTTATAAAGCCCAGTGGTTACTATACGTACCACCTGCTTTAGCATTCTAAAACTCTATAAATTCCGTCCACAGAGTGTATTTGTGTGTTACGTCTGGTTCTCACAATTAGCAGTGACTGTTTCCCTGAACAGTATTAACCGGTTGGGCTTTATAGCGGAGACGTAATGTGTTTCCTGTGAGGTACGAACTGAGTTTATATGGTTCCGTATGGTTCTCACAATAAACAGCGTGTTTCCCCAAACAGCATTAACCGGTTGGGCTTTGTAGCGGAGACGTGGTGTGTTTCGTGTGGTGAAGTTCATGTCTTGCATATAAACTAGCGCAAGACAAAAAAAAATCTGTTCACGTTAAAACTAGTTGGGTGCCATCTTTGTGATCAGCGTACACGATTTAGCAATAAACAAATAAATAAACAGTTTATGTCCTACATATGTCTTACGTGTTATCGAAATAAAGTTAAAATTTGTTGCGCTACAGGCAGGATGTTGATCTCCGCAAGTTCGAATTACAGGCCGACACACGTGACGAAGTGTGTGTTTGTTCCTTTGTTATGAAAACACTATAGTACATACAAACACAGCGGACAAATGCTAAACGCCTATAGTTATGCTGTATGGTTAAACAAACGTGAACATGTCGTCATCTGTTTGATTTTAAAAGATAAGCAGCACGGACCTGTCAGATCACTCCACTGATAACGGACTAATGCAGGACTTCCTATATATGATAAGATGGTGGCAAGAGGGGAGGACAGAGATTATGGTACCAAATGTTGTTGCAGCTGTGAACTTTTAAACGATGTAAATATAGCACCTGTGCTTTGAATTGCAACATCCTTGCACTGCTAACTACTTACAAGAATCCGTGTGTCTGACGTCACAAACTCCACGACTGTACAAAATATTGGGCCAAGTGCGTCTTAATTAATTACGCCTCCCGCTAAATGACCTATAATACCAGTCTGTATCGTGTTTAGGAATGTAGTAAACTCTCTGAAAACAGAGGCCTGAATTAGAGTCACAACTAACATGACTGCTGGAACGTATCTTTGAATACTTAGCGACGTTCTTAATAACAAGACGCCATAATGACCAGCTTCATAACTTGCACTCTTCGCCAGATATAATTAGAATTATCAAGTCAAGGAGAGGGGCAGGGCATGTAGCATGAATGGGGGGAGAAGAGGAATGCACATAAGATACTGAAAAATCTCGTCTTCTGGGATGTGGTGCCGTGTAGGTGTTGTGTAAACCGACGTTTCTAAGGAACGTACCTCTGCAGCCACCTGCTCACGCTGGTTCCTCGCGCGCGGAGTTTTTATACCCTGAAGATAGAGGGAATACGTTCTTCCGAAACGTCGGTTTACACAATATCTACACGGCGCCACATCGCAGAAGATGGCGTTCTTCATAGTTACAGCTGTGAAAACCTCAAATCTTATATAAAAAATTTTGGTGAGAAAGCCACAAGGAAAGAGACCACTAGGAAGACCAAAATGTAGGTGGGTGAATAACATTGTTGGATCCTTGAGAGATAGGATGGGATGGTATGAACTGGATCGATCTGGCTCAAAATAGGGAGCAGTGGAGGGCTCTTGTGAACACGGCGATGAACCTTCTGGTTCCGTAAAATGCTTGGAAGTTCTTGAGTAGCTGAACAATTGGCAGCTTTTCAAGAAGGGCTCAGCTCCATGAAGTTAGTTAATAACAAGATCGTTAGCTTCAGTGATATGATTAATGAAATGTGGAGCTGCTGATGGAATGAAATTGAAGGGAAAAACTGAATTTCTCGGGGAACCCCCGCTCTAGTGCCACTTTATCCAGCACAAAGTCCACGTTACCTGACCCGGCATCGAACCCGGGCCGCAGTGGTAGGAACGACGGTCACTCAACTATGCACAGCCCCTTACTGGAACTAATTAGTACGTAGTTAAATTAAAATGAATATGGAACAATGAACTACATGAAGAACTGCTGTAATCTCGGCAGGCTTTTCCCTTATCAGCTGTTGCCCGAGTCATTATATTGAAGGAAGCTGCGGCCAGTGATAGGGAGATGAGTCAGCAACAAGCCACTCGTCACAAGCAAGAGGATAATGTTAAAATGGATGTGAGCATAACATAGGACAGAGTCCGAACCAGGGGGTCTACGTGCTTAAGGCTCCCAGAGCCATGGGACTCGGAACCAAGAGTCGCTGTGCTGGCGAGGACCAGCAGCTATTTAGCAATCAGTGACAGCTAGACAGGGTGCGTGTAGCCATTCGATTAAATTAGTCAGAGTCAGGTAACGGCAGGTGAGTGAGTGCCCGCTTGAAGCACTCCCCAGTAGAGAGGGAGTAACCAGTAATCAGAACCGCTCCTCTTGCCGAAGAGGGGGAACCCCATTTCCAAACACAAACGGTTTTTTGAACGAACATAAACTAAATCATGGGTCCCAACGGGGCCGGAAACCAAAAACGACCCTACTGGCGAGGACCAACAGCAAATTTACTGGACTTGACTAGGCTCTGAAGAAAGCAGTCTTCTGGGATTTTGCACCGTGTATATGTGGTGTTAACCGACGTTTCGGAGGAACGTATCGCCTCCATCTTCAGGGTAGAAGGAAAAATGTAAGAATCCGCAAGCGAAGAGATCGTGAGAACCGGTAAAACCGGTTCCCAGAAGACTGCTTTCTTCATAGTCACCGCCGTGAAAGCCTCAAATCTTACAATGACTAGGCTCATCTGTTTTTTCTATTTACTGGGTCGAGTTGGGCAACACTCCTGCTTTGCATTCCCGCGGGCCCAGGTTCAAATCTGGTCCCGAAGACTGTATATACTGACAGAGGATTTTAGCAGTTTCTCCAATGTTTAGAACCAAACGGAATGAACGGCTTCCGTTTTATATGTTCGCTACAAATACCCATTGCATAACAACATATAACAATGTTACGGCAATACGGTCGATATTTTCGTCTTCCGTGCGCGGATGTGAGACATAGCGACGCCGTAGTTACACAGACCAATTTCTCAAGTCCGTCCTGTCCGTTTCCCGTCACAAATGTAAACACACTCCACACACAGAGAGAGGCGGAATTCGCAGATGTAGAATTCTTATCGTTTTTCAACGGATTACAAGGCGGTATATTCCAGAACTTTTCATAACCACCGCTGTAAGAACCTCAGATCTTTCGTACTTACTTTACTTACTCATGGAGCTGAGCCCTTCTTGAGGAGCCGCCAATTCTGCAGTTACTTAAGAATTTCCCAGCATTTTATGGAACCCAAAGGTTCATTACCGTGTTCACAAGAGCCCTCCACTGGTCCCTATCCTGAGCCAGATCAATCAAATCCATATCATCCCATCCTATCTCTCTAAGATCCGTTTTAATATTGTCCACCCACCTACGCCTTGATCTTCCCAGTGGTCTTTTTTCCTTCTGGCTTTCCCACCAATATCCTATATCCTTCGTAGATGAAGTTTATCTCTACTTTTACCTCGAGGCCTATAAGATACGAAGTAAATGGAGGCTCAATCCTTCAATTTTTCTTATATATTACAGAACTGAAAATGTCATGTACTTCATGGCCAGCCAGAAGATATACTTCTCTCTCGAATGGCCATCATTTCACTTATGAGCACTTTGCCGCCTATAAAATTCTCCATATTAAAACAGAGTGCCCAAAATGTGTCCAGGCTTGAAAACTGAAAGAACTGTTGTAAGCTCGGTGCACAGGTTGTTTTCGTCACACTTATCCCAGAAAGAGAGTGAGTGAGAGAGAGACGCAAGTGCAACGCAGCACGGCTCGTCGAGTACAGGGGGCGACCTTGAGAACGGAGTGCGGTTAGAAACACGTTCGTCTGGCCACGAGCGTTGATCTCCGTTTTTCCCCCCTTCATCACTTATCAAATTTGCACAGGACGTAAAACGCGCGCGTCACCTTAACGTACGCTGCTTCGCGTTACGTTCGATGTCTGACTCACAGTTTAACTGCACGGACAGGCGTATCGATGCGAAGAATTGTTATAAACTGTTTACCCTCGGTAGTTCTTTCTCCTGTGATATTTCTTGTATTGTCGTGTACAAGCACAGGTTACGTCAGAGGTGAACCACACAAATTTGTCGAGACTTTAGAGTATACCAAGAACTGAAAAGGCCTGATAAAATAGTGCGTACAGAACACTGCTATTCTCTGCGCCAATAATTCATATAAGGGCCCATGAGTATATTAACACACCTGTAACTTAAAACATTAAATACCACAACTGTTATTAAAACAAATTTTAGAGAGATAGGATGAGGCGGTATGGACTGGACAGACTCAGGATAGGGACCGGTGGATGGCTCTTGTGAACACCGTAATGAACCTTCGGATTCCATAAAATGTTATAAAATTCTTGAGTAGCTGTGCAACTGGCGGCTTCTCAAGAAGGAATCAGCTACATGGAATTAGTTATCACAACAGATGACATCTGAGGCCTAACATTCATCCAAGTAAGATTTTAAAATTCTGTTTATCTCATAGAAAACATTCTGCGTCAATTATAAATATCAGCCGGTTAGTGAGGTTAGGGAAATAACAGTGTCTGTTCTCACAACCGTACGAAGCACACGAATACTGTGCAGAACTTCTCGATGTTAAAAAACAGGTGGTACATATAGCAACCACTGTGCTTTGAAGTGTTCTTTTCAGCGCTACTTCAATCAAGCAGATATGCTTCAAATTTTTCGAGAGGTCCTGTCACTCTTAAGCGTCAGGTGGTCAGGAACGTTCGCAAAGCAGGCGATGATCAAACTTACGGCTGTTCAGGTAACTAAACTGTCGTTGTGGCATAAGCTATGTGACATAAGGCATAACCTGCTACATAGCTCCTGGATTGACAAAGACATTGTATATATTGCATATGTATGACTAATGTATTGTGTATGAGTCGTCCCTTAACCTACGTCTTCCCCACTTAACGAATTTCGGAACGTATGAACCCATTAAATTAATGACCCATTTGACTTACGGTCAGAATTTTCGGTTTACGCCATGTTGTAATGCTCTGGTGGATCGAATCGTAACTCCTTTAACAATATCTCTTTACTGATTTTATAAGAAAATAATAGAATTACAGAGATGATGAGATTAAAATATGTGAACGTAACCTTATACATCCCATGTTATAACGAACTCGACTTAACGGCTTTTTTCGACTTACGTTCCGTTTTTGGGAACGCATTAAGTCCGAGGTACTATTGTATATGCAGAATTGTACATATTATGTACTGTATGTATCCGACAATGACAGAGACCGCTGACAAAGAGACGTATTATCTATAATTTGACCGTGACTTTTGACAAGGGACAGTCAGCCCTCTCGTCAGAGAGGACCGCGTACAGACGACAAAATTTAAGCAACAGAAGCTTGTCAGTGAAAAGGGAGCCGGCACTAACATCCGCCCGCTGGTTGGACGCCAGCTCACGGTCGAAGGAGCGGTCACCTCCCGCCGGGTCACCCCACCAGCCTCTGTCGCGCCGTAGCTTCTCCGTTCGTCGCCCACGGACGTTTCTCAATCAAATTTTTCTGTTAATTTTGTCTGTTCCTTCTAGCGCAGTGGTTCTCAAACTGTTTGCTGCCTTTTTTTTTGTCAAACGCACCGCGATGTTCTGACGAGAAGAATCGTTATATGAAATAAAATATTAATTTTCGTGTTTCCGTTTTATGGTAATTTTACATTTTCATACAAAAAGTTCTTGGAAGAGGTGATTTCCTACTTCCCTTCGATACGACACGAAACACAAAGAAAACGGAGAAAATAGAGGGGAATACACAGACACACAAACAGCAGGGCGATCTCGTAAACCTCTATTTTGCTTGAAAATACGAAAATCTGGCTAATAAATTATATTATTTAATAATATACGTACACTTATAGCCACTATCATAAGTTTTATTACTGTTTTCTAATTCCAGTCCAAAGCAACGACGTTAACGCCAAAACGTCGAGAACTGCTTATCTACCGTGATACATAACCTGAAATTTTGAATTTAACAAATTTACAGATTATGTCTTTAACTAATGATAAGAAATGTGTTCGGTAACTTCACACAGTAAACGCTGGTGACGCAACTTGGCTTTGAAAGTGTTCCGGAAGTGGTAGAAAGCGATGCGTCATTGTCTAGAGGATAAGCTTACTTGGTGTGCCAAGTGTTATGTCAGCGCGTCCAAAAGCAGCGGATTAACTTGTTATTTGGCTCAAGAGAATAATATTTACGTAACAGACAACCTGAAACGTATTTCTCGTCTACTGCTACAAGTATCCTGTATGATGAAGCAATAATAACCGTGAAATGTAACGCGTTAATACTTGGAAAATTTATTTGTTGAATAAAATATACTTTACATGTTTCAGCCCTATACGGCCATCATCTGAGGCTTATGTGCTAAACATCTGCGTAAGCACACATTTCATTTCTGCGACTGCTTGTGTTCAGAATTCCTATCAGCTTTCAAAGTTTTCTCATTCTATCAGACCATCGAAAATATCACCGGAAGTTAAGTACGTATTTATTTTATTCATGTTTAGAAAACAAAAAAGTACAGCTATCCGTTAACAGGCCGTGGAAGCCGATACAGTTGTGAGACATCGAGGCTCCCACATCTTTTTAGAGAATCGACTAACAGATGACGGTGAGATTAGAAAACATATAATTAGAAACACGTTAAGTAGTTCGCGAATCACGAAGGAATTACGCAACACTAACAGGTCTTATATACTAGACTGTTATGTTAACGTTACTTCAAAACGAAACTTACGTCCCGTCAATCTGAGACAGTAAAATATGGTCGCGAGTCCCAAGGGACTTTGACCAGAGAAAGACTGCGCTGGCAAGGCCAGCAGCATAGGCAGAAGACAGACCCGTCCTCTCGTCAGAGAGGGCGCCCAACAAAACAAGACCGTAACTGTCAAACGGTAATAATTAATATCTGATCATGAGCCCCACAAGGGGCTCGACACCAAGACTTACTGACTGACTGACCGTCAGTCGCAATGCGACTTTGACTTTGATTTGAGTTATGACGAAACATAGTGGATTACTGGTCGATTAAGCTCTGTCTATCCTGAAATTAACCAGTACGTACCCCGTTAAACAATTTAAATGCTAAAAATAAGATATTCCGTTTATAAACACTATTCTCATATCAATGACACGAAATGTTAAGTCGATACATTTAAAAAATTCGCTCAGTTCGGAATTTTCAGTGACAGAATGACACCATATATGGAAACAAAGTAATTGTTAAAATTCATCTTATAATGTTCTTCCTACAAAAGAATTTGTTCTATTTCCGCTTATTTAACTTAATGAAAAGAGTTCAGGGTCAAGTTGAGCGAAATCCTGTATTACACATGCTCAGTAGCCTTTCTGTTTCAGTGCTGTACTTACTGTTTGTGTTAGCGCAGCCGGAAATTAATTCTCCTTATATCTCCTTAAATATTCATATAATGGATATTTTTTCCAAATAAATGTTATAGATCTTTATTCGGGCTACATTTTATGTCTTGCGCAAATTCTACGTGACTAATATTTGTTTATAAAATCGTTGCAGTTCGATTTGTATTTCGGTGTAAAGGAAGATTCATATTGGAACAAACTGAACTAAAATTAAATACACTCCCATAGCGTTTAGCGTAGACTTTGGTGCCAAGTTTAATCAAAATCCGTATAGGAATTCTAAAGAGACATAACACTTGAACTGTCACAGGCTACGCGGTGTGCGTTCACTTCATGCATTTAGTCGGAAACACGGAAACTGTGGTGACATCTACAGCAGCACTTCCAATGTCGCACATTGACCCACATACGGCCTTAAAACTTGTTGCATCACTCTCATGGTGCTCCGCACACTGCAAATTAGTTAGACCTTGAAACAGGTCAGTTAACCCGGGAATCTCCATACAGATAACTGTTCAATCTGTATAAAACACATCTTATTAACGTCCATTTCACAAGGATTACAACACCTGGTTGCCTACGCAATGCACACGAGTTCAATGACATAAAAAACTGAAGGTCTTATGTACATTCAAACAAGATTTTAAAAGCACGATCATTTTTCCCCCTTTTTTAACGACATAGGCGCAAAAACGTACCCAGATATTCATGTAAATTCGTCGTTAACCATTTGAGATCTAAATAAAAATTTAAGTGGCTCGGCAAATTTTTCCCCAATATCAAATTTTCGTTAAAGCAGTTGTTTCTCGAATTGTTCCCAGTGTACGGGTCGACCGGCGCACTCAGTAGGCGTAGCAGAGCGCATAAGAACGACAGGTCTCAACATGTTAGAACACAGAACTCGCGCATGAAATCCTTCCTCGCACAAAGTCCCACTTTTGGCGAAATTTCGAAAAATTATCGCTAAGTCAGGATAAATATTAAGATTTTTGTTTAGGAACAAATAGCTGTTAAATTTTAGAGAAGCAGTTTAGTACATAGCTTAATTGCGCCATGTCTGTTAACAGCATATAAAAACAAACCACGAACTGCTTTCTCGCACAAAATCTCACTTGTGATGAACTTTCAGACCACCAAGACGCCATAAAAATTCACAGACAATTCAAGAAAGTAATATCACTTGTAAGTAAAAAGTACTTACTGTGTGGCATCAAGGTTGTTGGTATTGCAGAACGACTGTCTCGAAGTCTTCTTCTTTGACGAAGTATTTCTAGCATTGTTTCGTAAAGTTGATCTCGAAGTCTTCTTTGACGAAGTATTTCTAGCATTACTTCGTAAAGTTGTTCGAGAAGTTGATCTAGTATGTCATAATTTTCCTCTGTGTCTTGCTGTGTTGGTAGATTAAATGGGATAGCCATTGCTGGCTCCTTCTGTTACCACTGAAATAATGTTCTGTGTTCACTGTTGGAATATCTTTGACTTAGGAAATTCACGTACTTGCAGTACACGTCACTGTCTATTTAGCTTACAAAACACAACCACTTCCCTCCACGCTCAACTCCCTTCTGAGGCTGCTGAATGCTACTGAACTCGACTGCAGCTGATTCTGCGGGATTCACAGTGCCCTGACACATTCCCCCACCACTACCATCTGAACAATAGATCACCATCAACCAATCGCATAATAACATGCGCCAAGCCCCCACCAATCAGAAGACACACAAGGCGGTACGAGATCACGCGAGTTCATACAATAGTGTGCGTAAGAAAATTTAGAACTGGGGAGGGGGAAATCTTATGTTGGTAAACACGCCACACGTTATACATATGTACACGAATTCGGAAATATTCGTGTGACATCGGCAATCATCGTATCGAAATATTATGTTATGGTGTGTGGGTATTAACGTGGTTGATGTGAGGGTTGTTTGTTAAGAAGGGGTATAAGCGAGATACCTGTGACTATTTGCCACAAGGGTTGATGTTGGATCAGGGTTGTGCAAGGGGAAAGTAGCCCTTTACTTAATTAAGCACATCACGAAGACGTGTGGGTACCCACATAAAAGGTAAAGTCCGTGTGCTTAACTAATTAAGCAGTACACCATGTAGACGTATGGGGGAGTGGTTGTATAGATCCACGAATACTTGACCTCGGCACACCAGTTGGAGGTGAATGGTCAGTTTCATGACACAGTCGCTTTAACCCTGGAGAAAGAGCCCCCGGTGCCCATTGGGTAAGAGGCTGGGTGAGTCCGGGAACCGTTCTGGACGACGCAGAGAGGAGAAAAATTTTGCCACTACCAGGACTCGAACTCCAGCCATTCCGACGTCTAGTCCGTAGCCAGTCGCTATACCGACTGTGCTACCTCGGCTCCTTGGGTATCCAAATATATCCATTATTGACGTATGTACTAGGTGAAGAGACTTCCCAGTTTCACACTCCGGCCGCTTTACCCTCGGAGAAAGAATCCGCAGTAGTCACTGGACAGGGCAATAGATGGACCATACGGATGATCTGGACAAACAAATGATAACACACAAAACCATAATCTAGTGTCAACACGTTTCGTTGTCATGGTTACTATGCGACAAGGTCAAGCACTAATTTACAACGCTTGCAATGCCGCCCTTGTGGAGGGGGAAAAAAAAAATGTGAAGCTCCTGTATCGGAATTTCTTTGGCACAGTGAGCGCATGCGCATATCACGCAGTCATACCGGCTGAAACCCTTTCACTTATCTTCCATTTGCCACCTGCTCAAACAGCAAACATATTTCCCACATACCTCGCGTCACACGTAGTTGGTTTAGTGACACTATATCAACTGCAGAGATTGCATGACAACACAGGATGAATGTCATTGATTGATTGAAATGAATGACGTAACACTGAGAAGTGTGATTTGAAGTTCTTCACAGCTGTGAAAATTCATGTTACTGTCTTCTGAGTTATGGCACCGTATAGTCTGGCAGGTCTGTATCAGCGTTTTGGTCAAACATATTGCCCCCATCTTCAACCCCGACACCATATTGTCTACGTTTAGTGCATGGGTACCAACGTTTCGGCGGAATATATTAGCGCTTCATTCAGTTTTAATTTTTAAAATATGTCTGTCTCCAACTACAGGCTCACTGGAATAGAGACCTTCTCGAGAAGCAAACAGTCGTTCAGCTAACCTAGAAATTCCTTACTTTTCATGGAACCCGAACGTTTATTTCCGTGTTCACAAGAGCCCGCCACTGGTCCCTGAACCAGATCAATCCAGTACATACCATTCCATGCTATCTCTCCAAGATCTATCTTAATATTATCCTCCCACCTATTTCTAGGACTTCCTAGTTGTCTCTTTTCTTCTGACCTTTCCATCAAAATCCTACGTTCATTCCTCGTCGCCCCATGCTTGCTACATGAGCTGCCAATCTCACCCGCCTTCAGTTAATAATTCTAGTTATATTTGGAGAAGAGTACAAGTTATGAAGGTCCTCCATCTGCAGTTTTCTCCAATCTCCTGTCACTTCATCCAAATATTCTGTTCAGCACCCTATTCTCAAACTCCCTGAGCCTCAGCCATTATCCCAGAATTCTGTGGAACCAGAAATTTCATTACCGTGTTCACAAGAACCCACCACTGATTCCTATTCTGATCCAGATGAACCCCCCCCCAAAAAAAAAATTAATCAAGAAAAGCTGAGGTACTGAAATTGCAGCGGCTGTTAATGTAAAGAAAACGGTTGGAAGTGACCCTGTAATAAATACGAAAATCAAATTTAAGAAGAATATTGGGGCCTGCCTTGAAATTGGAAAGGATCTGTAGAAAACAGCAGAACAAGTCATCATCACGCGATTTTCTTCAGCCAGTCCCAACCGGCCTCATTCGCCGCTTTTGTAGTATTCATATTGAATTTACCATCATATTATTATTATAATATCGTTATTGTTATTATAACATTTAAAGGATCATTTATTATTGCTCTTGTTGACCTTTCTAACATTTTGGAGTGTGGATTCCTTAAAGAAAGGTTTCGCCTTGAAAGCGAGCCACACGCAAATATCCATTGATGCTAACGCGTCTCTAAGCACATACATACGTACATACACATATAATACAGAATACTGTCACGTGTGTGAGTGTGACTGTAGACGGGGTTCGGAATGGTGATTGGATTTATTGACCACTTACAGAACGCAACTACAAGTAATTATAGCGCTATCGCTAATTCACAAACTCTACAACTCACTATAGCACACACTAAGTATTTTCAGTATGATGTGTCTTCGCCACTCGTTGTCTGGTAACGGCTTCCAACTGCGGGCATTCCCCTTATTCTAGGTTCCCATACCATCACAGTGCCTCAGCTAACCGCTTCTAACAGCAACAGCTCACAACGACTGAACTGCAATACTCTGACTAACTCAATAATTCACCAAAATCTCTTCACTTCCCTTAACTGAATTGCACTAACTCCCAGGCTGGCGGCTATCTCACCAACCTCCTATTCTTCTGACTGCAACTCAACTAATTGAACTAGAGAGAGAGAGAGAGAGAGAGAGAGAAGTGGTGGTCGTAGTGAGAGACACTACATGGGGGGGGGGAGGAAGAAACTATATCTCCGATTTTTGAAGGTTCCCAGGCAGTGCCCGCTTGTCCGCCTGGTAAAGATAGAGCATATTATCGGATATTTGTTTGTTTGTTTTTGCTAACGTTGGGAGGGCTATATTAAGGCGAAATTTTGATGTTAACAATGGGAGGGCTGCATGTGAGGCATGCAGTGCAACGTGGAATTGGGTACCAACTCAGCATTTGCTCTAGTACCGAGGAAAACCACGGAAAACCTTGGTCGAGCTGGCCGGTCTCAGGACCTTCCGGATACAAACTGACTTCTAGCCAGCAGTCCGGCTTAAATACGCGAACCCTAACATTAGACCCTGTGTGTCCTGTTCCTTTATTTCAAAAGTTTACATTTGTTTTTCTACAGTTTTTTTTT
>NW_019731220.1:596528-607324 GCF_002891405.2 Cryptotermes secundus | reverse complement strand
CCCCCCCCCCCCCGGAAATAGTCCCCGGTACACATTGGATAGGAGGTTGAGTGGCTCGTAGATCCTGTCTGGACGAAGTGGAGAAGAGAAAATTACTGCCTCTACCGGGATTCGAACTCCGACCCCTCGGCCGTGTAGAACGTAGCCAGTCTCTATACCAACTGAGCTATACCGGCTCCATTGCAGAAACCTAGCGCTCCCGAATATGATGACGTCACTGTGTACCTCATACGTTTCCAGTATTTTTTTTATTGTTAGTGGGGTGAGACTAAGTCCCTTGTACTGCGGCCACTTCTGGCCTATTGTACCAGCCCCAGACGATAAGTGAGGGTGATTGTGGAGCAATTGGTGGAATGAAGATTGGCAGGGGAAACCGAAGTACTCAGAGAAAACCTGCCCCAGCGCCACGGTGGGAAGCCAGCGACTAACCGCTTGAGCTATGGCGCGGCCATCCGTTTCCAGTAACATCTGTATTAAGCAACTAGACCTCTGAGGTTATCTTTCCTTCGCATCCGGTATTGCGTTTGGGGTAGCAGGTCCAGTCGTGTTTCGGGTTAAGTAGGTCAGCGACGGAGGTAGGTTTGAAGGCTTGTTACCTTCTTTTTCATTCGGTGCAACTGTCATACACGTGACGTAAATGGTGCTTCTTCGGTGGCTCTCAGTTCCATGAGCTGCACTGAATGAGGCTCAAGGTTTAGGTGTGTCGTATCTATGAGTGACCCCGATGACAGTCTGCGAAGTTTCAGTGTTGCCAACATTACTATCAGTGTTTAATGGGCAGATATTTGCAGATAAGAGATATAACTAATTTGTTGACTAATTTACTGATTGACTAGCTGGTTACCTGCCTATGTAACTACCTGCCTTCGTAATTAACTATCAGGCTGACTACCCACCTACCTGACTAACTAAATTATTAACTACATAACTATTTACCTACATAATAATTCAGTAACACTGGGCACGTAGTAGCGTAGTTAGTTGAGGTACTACGCTACAAGTCGCGGGTTCGATTCCCGATGAATCGAATTCTTCAGTTGACCTAATCCTTCCAGCCGCACTATGGCCCTGGGGTCGACTCAGCCTCTAGCAGAAATAAGTACCAGGAATCTTCCTGAAGGGTAAAGGGTGGCCGGCACGTAAGGCTGACAACCTCACCGCAATCTGTGGGTCGATTGTCTAGAAAATGCGGGAGCCTCGATGTTTCACAGCCCTGTGAGCCTCCACGACCTGGTAATGTTACTACCATTAGTACCAGTTTTATTTATCAGTTCTTGTGTTGACGGTTACCGAATTACCTTAAATACAGTATACACAACAGGATGTAAAAAATAAAAATACCTACACACCTGACTGATAGAATACCTGCCTGCCTAACTAACTACCTACCTACCTGCCAGCTTATCCACCTAACCAACTGACTAAGTAGGTTTCCACGTAACCAAGTACTTATGTACCTTCACACTTAACGAACTACCTGTCTACCTGTCCACCTAACCAACTGGCTAACTACCTACCTACCTTTCCACCTAACCAACTAACTACCTACCTACCTTTCAATCTAACCAGCTAGCTAACTACCTAGCTACCTTTCCATCTAACCAACTGGCTAACTACCTACCTATCTTTCCATCTAACCAACTGGCTAACTACCTACCTAACTTTCCATCTAACCAACTGGCTAACTACCTACCTACCTTTCCGCCTAACCAACCGACTAACTACCTACCTACCTGTCCACCTAACCAACCGACCAACTACCTACCTACCTGTCCACCTAACCAACCGACTAACTACCTACCTACCTGTCCACCTAACCAACTGGCTAACTGCCTCACTCTACAGAAACAACTGCCAGGACATGTAAGCAAAACCGCAAGGAACGCTTTCGAGAACAAATTCCAACCCGAGTATAGGAGCAGCTTGAACATTTGTGCTCTTGAAACTGCTCATGACAAACGCAGGAGCAGATGAGGTGAGCTGTAGACCTCATCGGCAAGATATTCGTTGTGCAAGAGTAGCGAGTAACCACGGGACAAGAATCACTGAAAGTGAATGACGTCACCAGCATTGTGTGTGTTGACCGGAATTCTGTAACTCTGAATTCCTACAGACAAATCCCCGTTTACTTTATATACTGAAGGATTAATACATCCGGGAGCAGTACCAGAACAGGATTGCAACCGTTATTGGAAACGGGTTGTGTAAAACGAAGAAATGGCGTTGGATCTGGGGCTCTCACAGCGGTGACTATGATGATTGTGGTCTTCTGAGATGTGACGCCGTGTAGTTTGGATATAGTTCGACATTTCGGAGGAACACATCTCTATTTCCATGGTAGAAGACTAAGCAAAGCAAGAAACCAACAGAAACAGGTGGCAAGCTGAATGTATACCTTGCTTGATTTACATTTCGACCTTGAAAAAGGAAGCAAATTGTTTCTTCGAAACGTCGGTAGCTGTCCGAACTGTACGGCGTTACAACCCAGAAGTTCGTATTGCTGAAGATGTTGGACGGCTTTGTGCAAGAGTGATGCAACTATACTACCGTAGACGTATAGGCACAAAGCTAAAGTTGTGCTTGTGCTTAATTAAGCAACACGCCATAAAGACGTAGGGGGACTTGGAGTGTAGCTCCACATTCTTAACCTCGACAGAAGATGGAGGTGAATAGTCAGCTTCGCTCTCCGGTCACTTGATAAAACAGCAATAAACTGTGAACTAAGTAACTAATGAAACACATGAAATAATACTAGCGTTGAAAAGCTAATAGTTGCTTAGCTACTCAAGAAATTCTCGGAATTGTATGAGACTCGGAAGTTCAGTGCAGTGTTCACAACAGCCTACAATTAGTCTCTATTCTGACAGAAATTGGATCCAGTCCAAAACCTTCCTATATCAACGTCCAGTTCCTCCAAACGGTCTGTCCAAATATTTTTCCGACAAAACCTTTGTATACAATTATTTTCCATGTATTCTACATGCTCTCTCAATCTCTCCTCCTTCTTATGTTCATTCAATAATATTTAACGAGGAATACAAGTTGTGAAGCTCCTCATTACGTAGTTTTCTCCAGTGTTTTATTATTTCATCCCACTATTAGGTCCATTTCTACTCAGAACCCCGTTCTCACTCGCCCTTAATGTAAAAAGTCCCATTCGATGTATGGATCATTCCAACGGCCTGAAGACTGCTGAGTAGGGAGTGCCATAAAATGACGTGCTACAGTAGCTTGCAGTTCACTGTAGATACGAGAATGTTTTGCCGATAAGTCTGTTTATACATGATAAATTCCCACCATTTTGTCCACTGACGTGGACCTCAGATCTGTGTCGAATCATTCCTCTGTGTCGCAAGAGAGCATATCAGTTCTGTGTGTACAAACACGCTATGTCTAAAAATAGCCTACGATTTTCAACCGATGCCATAAATCATGCGCATTATGCGATAAAGGGACCAATTTATTAATAATGTTATATTTTAGCGTCCTGTTGCACTGATTCACGTTCATGATATGTATTTGTACCAACCGTCTTACAGTGCACACAATTTCACTTTTCTCCTAACTACATGTTTCGGCACTAATGTGCCATCTTCAATACAACACAAGTAGTCACAAGGGAAGGACACAACACAGAACACAATATACACAAGAATGTAGGAAGAGTACTCCCGTAGGAGAGGACTGACGTAACTCGCGAATTTTAAGTGCGACATATAGATGACAAATCTTGAAAAGTTTTAATATATAAACTTTATTATCATGACATATATACATTTTAATCATTTTATAAAGGAGACATGATGTGCAATGGTTTGACGTAAATAAAACCACACCTGAAGATGGCACATTAGTGCCGAAACATGTAGTGAGGAGGAAAGTGAAATTGTGTGCACTGTAAGAAGGTTGGTACAAATACACATCATGAACGGGACCAATTTAATATGTAGAGTAATTGTTTATTAGAAACAAAAGTATTGTATTGAACAGAGCGACAAATAAATCATTACAGGTAGGAAGCAAAGTTGATTCACCAGCGACAGAACCACAAAATATGCGGGATTTTAGGTTCGCGCACCGGTGGTTATGAAGATTTCTATCTTCTGGGTCATAACGTCATGTAGTCCATTGAAAATCAACCAAGTTTTTATGATAAACATGTCGCCTCCATCTTCAGGGTTTAAGCCAAACATGAAACTGACAGCAATTGTAGATACCATTACTTGCCGCTTACTTCATAACTGTTTCTTGTTTCGCTTACTCTTCAACCCTGAAGATTGAGGCGATATGTTCATCCGAAACGTCAGTAGACGTTCAAGGAACTACACGGCTTTATATCCCACGAGATAAAACTCTTCGATGTACAAAATACAGCGATGAGATTCTATGACCATACTGAAGGAATGGAGGCCGGTAGGTCGGGTAAATTGATGCTGGTCCTCGCCAGCACATTCATTGGTTCCGAGTCTCGATGGACTCATGACCATATTTCACCGTCTCACGAAAGTTTACCGAAATATGTTATTACGAAGGAAAAGGAGAAGGAGACGAATAGGAACAAGGAGAGGGGGAAGGAGAAGAATAGGAACAAGGAGAGTGCGAAGAAGAGAGGCAGAAGGAACAGAAGTTGTCTGTGCCACAGTTCTCTGCTCTGGGAATAGGATCTGAAGACTATGGACCTAATACAGGTGCAGTTCCTGAGAGGGAATTCACTGTGCGGTCAGCGCGATATAATTGTCAATATTACTAATGAAGCCGGACTATCAGTCCTCCCATTGGTAGCATCAAAATTTCGCCCTAATGTAGCCCTCCCAATCTTAGTACAAATTTTACTACAATGCAGCCCTTTCAGCATCATATCAAAATTAATTCCTATCATATACGTTACCTCTATCAGAAGGACAAGCGAGCACTGCCTGGAAGCCTTTAAAACCGGAGATATAGTTTCTTATCCCCCCCCCAAATAATGTAGTGTTTCTCACTACCCACCCCCAAAATTATTTCTCTCTCTCTTTCTGCCGGACACTTGAGCAGAAATCAAGCTCACAACGGTGGTTATGAAGAGTTCTGTCTTCTGGGATATAATACCGGGTAGTCCGTTGAAATTCAACCGACGTTTCGGAGGAAAATACCGGCGACATATTCCTCCGAAACGTCTTTCAACGGACTACACGGCGTTATATGAGAGAAGATAGAACATTTTAACTCCTTGCAGGCTGAAATATTTTCTTCAGCATCTAGAACTAAATTTTTAAATAGTTTCGACATTAATTTCAGGCTTCAAATTGTTACAGAATTGACACTCGTTTTCATAATTAGACGCTGTACACCCCTGGCACTGGAACCACGCTGTCTGCACTCATTTATAGCTGCGTCATCAGTTCTGTGGAAGTGCGATATGCATTCCATTGCCAACTGCTTGAGATTATTCTGCGATGAAGCAGTTGCTGATGGCTAGGAAAATAATGATGTAATGACGAAACGTGGGAACCTGAAGCGGGCAGCGAAGAACGTGGGCCGAAAGCCTAACTCTATGACGAACAGTGGTAACTATTGAGGGGCTCACAAAAAATATATACACACCATTCTGTCGCCATTTGCTTTGACTGTCCTGCAATTCGATAAGGTGGCTCTGGCATTCATGTGACTAGCACCATCTTTTGAGAGAATATCGCACTACACACCGTATCTTATATTTCGGCTCAACTTTGTGGTTATGTCTGTAGATAACCTCTATCAAAATTTGTACATATTTGTGGTCCCCTCTATACTCGTACCACCTGCTTTAATATTAAAGGAAATTTTGCATTTTGCCTGAAGAGTAAAACTGTGTGTTCCGTATGGTTCTCACAATAAACAGCGACTGTTTCCCTAAACAGCATTAACTGGTTGGGCTTAGTAGCGAAGATGTGATGTGTTTCCTGTGAGGTACTCATAGCAAACTTCACATCCCAATCCTTTACCCTTTTCACCTCCTTAAGCTTTACCCTCTCTAGAATGTACATCTACCAAGATGAGTGGGCACTGCCTGGGAACCTTCAAAACCAACAGAATGCATTGGGTAACGGCCGCTGTTTCCCCTGGGGCAAAGTGGTAGGGGCGTGAAGCTGACCACTTACCTCCAACTAGTGCCAAGTTCAAGAATATGTGGATCAATATATCCACTCCCTCATATATCTTCAAAGCGTAGTGCTTAATTAATTAAGCACTGCAATAACTATTATCTTGACCTTTACCTTTGGCCAGTTCTGAGACCCACCCTGCCTCCGGCCAATGTTGCCAGAGTTCGTTCTCCGGGGGTTAAAACGGCCCAGGCGTGAAGCTGATCATACTTCCATCCAGAGACCAAGGTTATGAATGTATGGATTTATACCTCCATAGATTTTTGTTTGCTGCATATATGTTTGTTTACGTCACTCGTCGACCTTAGATATGGAGGCCACAGGTTCCTCGCGGAACGTCGGTAAATTGTATCAGACTACATGGCGGCATATCCCAGTACACACTGCGTGTTTGATAATACTGTCATGCGTCAGAGCTTGTTCTGTTATCTGTAACTTTTGCGAGGTGCTGTCACGTGCGTGGGAAAGCAAAGCACATCTGAGTTCTGCGGTTTTGGCAGCGGATGTGTGGTGTGCTGCATACCCGCGAGGCGCTGTTAGTCACCGCACGCCACTTTCTCTCGGTACTGCTGGACATTTGTTGCGCCTGCGCTCAGCTTGGTGATACCACCGGATGTAGCTGATAGCCCACTGAATTGACAACTGCAAACAAACTAAGTCAAACAGAGGTCATCTTGAGAAGGTGATAGTAGTTTAGTAGGTCAAGATATATCTCCACCCTTTAAGAAACCCAAAGGATGGAACCAGTACACATTTACACCCTTCTAACAAAACGAACTCCGTGGTCTGTAGTCCGCATGCGATCTATACCGACCGAGCGACCGCCGCTTGTCGGCGAAGTTAGTGCCAACTTTAGCGGAGCCGCTACTTTTTCATTCAAGTAGCTCCTCAATTATCCTCACGAGGCTGAGTGGACCCCGCTCCAGCCCCACTACTTCTCAGAAAATCTGGTAGCCCCGGGAATCGAACCTGACCTCTGGATCTGTAGCCAGGAGCTCTGATCACCAGACCATAGAGGCGGTCATTTAGTTTATTGGTGACAGTCGTGATAGCTCAGTCATTATAGTGACTAGGCAACGAGCTGGACGAATAGGCGTTCGGTTCTCGATAGTGGCAAGAGGAACAGTGTCTAGACCGACTGAGGGGCCCACCCAGCCACTACCTAGGCCTATGTTCACCTGAACGTAGAGCTTGGAACTGAGAACTCACCTCCATCTAGCGCGGACGTTACGAATGCGTGGAGCCAGTCCTCAACTTCTGCATAGCGTGGTGTTTAATCAATGCAATAGGAGAATTCTGTGAGCCGGGATAGCGTAGTCGGTATAACGACTAGCTGCTGGCTGGACGACCAAGAGGTCGGATTTCGAGTCCCGGTAGGGTCAAGAATTTTCTCTTCTCCACTTCGTCCAGACCAGCTCTGGGGTCAACCCAACCTCCTATCCAATGGGCACCAGGGGCTCTTTCCCCGGGGGTTAAGGGGTCGGGCGTGAAGCTGAGAACTCATATCTACCTGGTGCCGACGTTACGAATGTGTGGAGCCATTTCTCCACTCATGCAAGCGTGGTGTTTAATTAATGCAGGGGAAGAATTCTGTCATTAATTTATGATTTATGGTGCTAGGAGCTGAGCATGTGTGATATCAAATGGTGAGATAACTAGTGAATAATGAATTGAGCCCGATGTGACCATGTAGGGCCGTGGCCTATTTGAGATAGTATCTCAGCCTTTACATGGAGAAACTAAGAAAACAGGAAAATCGGCCAGGAGGGTCGATCTCCGGGCTGATGTTTTAACTGAGCTCTCACAGATCGCTAATCAGAAATTTGTCAAAAGTGACCTTATTTTTCCCTGATTTAACCACAATATTGATATGTCGAAACTACTCAATGTCATGGATCTGGAATAGCTCAGTAGGTATAGCGACTGAATGGACGGTCGAGGTTCGACTCCTGAAAGGGACAAGGAATTTTTCTTTACTCCACAGCGTCCAGACCGGCTCTGGGGCTCAGCCAGCCTCATACAGTGGGTACCTGGGGTTAAAGTGGCAGGGGCTTGAAGTTAATCAGTCACCTCCATGTAATGCCGAGATCAAAATCTATACCTCCACTGTCCCATACATCTTAATGGCAAGGTGTTTAATTAATTAAGCACAGATGGATCTACACATCCACTCCCCCATACACCTTCATGGTTGCTTTTTACCGCGTGTCGTATTACACGAATACATCTTCCGGCTGTTCCCCTGTCACATGCGGAATTTCCGGCACACCGTGGGGTTCTGCCTCCGCTTTTGGGAGGCAATGAAGTAACGCACTTTTCTGCCTCCCTTCAATGTGTTGCAGTCTCTCCACAAACTTCCACAGGTTCACTCCGCTTGCAGATGTGAGATTTCGGAACGTGCTTGCTTCTGAATCACATTTCAACTGCAGCTTATCTCCTAACTTCACAACCCGTTTCCCGAAAATTTGGTGCTGATGGACATAGCACACTCCAGTACTCAGATCATGATATGGCTAATCCGATATTCACATTTACCTAAGTCCTCGTCACAAGATCGCCAAATACTTAATTCCTAATTGAGAGAGAACCGATCAGAGTGACCGCGCGGTCTAAGGCATGAACTGTCTTCGCCCGCTCTAACACTGGGAGCATGGGTTCGATTCCAACTTGATGCATGGATGTCTGTGTGTGCGTTTATTCTGTGTTTATGTTGTCCAGTGTGTAGGTAAAGGCCTTGCGATGGGCTGATACCCCTTCCAAGGAGACCTACCGTCTGTGTATCGGATTACGAAATAAAGCGGCCAGGGCTCAACAAAGGGCTGCAGAACCATTGAGGAACAAATTAATTTAGAGGAAACATAAGTACATCTACTAACACATTGCACTTTGTTGTAAGGATCGGAGGAATCCCTTAAATACATTGTGTGGAAAAAGTACAGTTTCGTAATGTTACATCAGGCGGTACGTATACTTACCGTACGCTTGAAAGCATCACGCAGTCATTAACACCTCTCACCTGCTCGTCCAGTGACCTCTGTTTCACATTTCAAGGCAGGTATTGACACATAGACGGTGACTAACAGGTAACGGGACCTCCCGATGACTGGAGCACTGGTGTAGTAGCAGCTGATGTCGTCAGTAGACCCTAACGGGCATCACGTCTTTATTTGGGTACTCCTATCTTGGTGTCTGGCGTACACACAGTTCCGTTGTGAAGTCAAGACATTTCTAACGAGAGACTGTTCACAACAAACGTTTGCCTCTTAGTATGAATATTGTACATCGTCTCGTTTTCTTTTCAAACACGACGTTTCGGAAGTGGCATCTGTTTTCGTCGTCAGATATTAGGGAGGAAAATTTCCTTCCTTGCCCGTTAGTAAGAATTCATCTTGAACACGGAAACTAAAAAGACAAAAGATAAAATTGTCCCTGTGCTTAATTAAGTAAGCACCATCTCATTAAGACGTATGTAGGAGTGGGGGTATAGCTCCACCATACTTGACCTCAGCACTGGCTGGAGATGAACGGATATCTTCACGTCCTGATCGCTCTGCTCCCAGGGAAATTGCCCCAATGGCCCCCAGAGCCGTTCTTGACGCTGTTGAGAGGAGAAAGTTTCTGCCCTTGCCGGGAATCGAATCCCGGCCGCGACTGTGCTATCCCCGCTTCCTGGACATCTAGTGGAATCCTAAATGGAATACGCAGATCCTACAGTCCATAAATGTAGAAGGATACGTATGGAAGTAAAGTGATACAGATAATAGTAATGATTTCGTTGCTCACTACCGGATATAAGTAACACGGGCTGTCACGTGTCATGATGATTCGTGAAGGAAAGGGAATCACCATTTCCGTAGTTCGAGTTATATTCGGTAACAACAGGTCTCGGGGACCCTGAAACATGTCTGGACCTGTTGAGTGGCGTGATATACTCCCCCGCCCCCGGGCAGATATACTTCCAGCCTTACGTCGTTGCCGTAACACGCTTGTTGTCCAAAAGTTCTACCGAGGCTTCTGACAACGAATGATACAATACATGGCAGGTCTTCGGAGCAGAATGTTGCTCATTTAATGACACTTTCAAACCCAGCAATTTACCTCAGAGTGGTAACATTTCTGACTTGTTTACGAGAAGTTCCAGGTTCGAATCTTGTCCGTGACACCAACTATCCTGGCGAATATCGTTTGTTATGTTTTCTCATTCCAAATATAAATCACTCCATCCAATGTGAACTGTAAGTTTATTACTACATGAAAACTCAACACCCTTACATGTTTCGGTCTCTGCGGACCATCTTCAGAGGGCAAAAATCACTACAAATAGAAAACCACCTTCACATAAGTTGTTTAGACGTTAAGTACGTATACTTATATGCTACAATGCATAGTACACAAAATAGAACATTTCACAAACACAACAGTTTCCTGGGAATGTAAAGTTTTTAAAAAATTATTTAATATTTCTTCATGCTAATTAAAATTTGCATTGTTAATAATTAAAATTCATGTAGTAATAAACTTACAGATCACATTGGACGGAGTGATTTATATTTGTAACTGTTAGTGTGACGGACCAGAATGAAACAAATCAAATTTTTCTCATTCCTTTCAGATAAATGTTAGAATAGTAAATTAGGCAACGACCACTTCCTTGCAAATTTGTGACAAATCTTT
>NW_019731220.1:590567-593599 GCF_002891405.2 Cryptotermes secundus | reverse complement strand
AAAAAAAAAAAAGGCAAAGTTGTGTCTGTACTTAACCCATTAAACACTACACCATGAAGGCGTATGCTGGAATGGATGTATAAATCCACGTTTTCTTGACGTCGGCGCACTAGTTGGATGTGAGTGGTCAGTTTCACACCCCGGCCGCTTTACTCCTGGGGAAAGGCCCTCGGTACCCACTGGATAGGAGGTTGGGTGGGCCTCAGAGCCGGTCTGGACTACTTGGAGAAGAGAAAATTCTTGACCCTACCGGGAATCGAACGTCGACCCCTGAGTCGTCCTCCCCGTAGTCAGTCGCTATACCGACTATGCTACCCCGGCTCCGTGTGAAAACGTATTTATGTTTCATATTTTGATTAAAGCACGCTGTGCCGCGGTCGGGAACTGTTCAGTAAATAAGGCTGAGCCGCTTGCAGTTGGTTACGCAATGAAGTGAGGCTCTATCACGCGATATCAGCGCTGTCACACAACTCCGTCAGGGTGTCCAATACACGCGCCCGGACAGAGCTGCCCCCCGCCTGACAGTTTCCTCACGTGAACCACAGTCGTCATGGTTTAGTTTGCGGGGGCAGTCTTCAAAGTGCAGGACTAGTGGTATTCTGCTTCCTCGCCGTGATTCGCCTGGACGGCCGGGGTTCGATTCCCCCTAGGGGCAAGAAATTTCTTTAGTCCACAGCGTCCAGACCGGCTCAGAGACACACCCAGCCTCCTATACAGTGGGTACCGGAATTATTTTCCCGGGGGTAAAGCGGCTGGGGAGTGAAATTGACCGCTTACCTACTTAGTGCTGAGTTCAAGAAATATGGAGCTATACTTCCACTACCCCATGTCTTCATGGCTTAATTAAGCACAGGGGGACAGTACTTCCACGACACTTTTCTACCTTGCAAGATGATCATCTGGTAGATGATTGGTTGCACTGTATTGCTTTTTCTAGTTCATTGTTCTAAACTTGGTTAAAAGTTAATCTCCTGCTATATGAAGCACTGGGCCCCAAGGCCTGTTGCGACTCGTTATGTTTGGTCTTGCCATCCGTTTCTGGGTCGTCGAGAGGCTTCTTATTGCCAGAATTTCGAAGTCCATAGTTTTGTTTGGAAATTCTATTTTCAATAATTCGTTGTACGTGGTTCCCCACCCCCCAAGTTCCGGCTGTGTAATTTAAACTTTATGCATGCAGTTTACGGTTCCTAATATCATGAAGTTCCAGGGATGGGATTGTCAGCACTTGTCCCAGTTACTGTTGAATTTCGGAGACAGAATCCAATCTCCGAAACGTCGTGTGTTTCAAATAAAAACATAACGATGTACAAGACGTCGAGAAACAAATAACTGTTCGAAAAGTATTACTGACGTGAGAATATCTCACGCAGCACCATAATGCATTCTTTCAGATATAAATCCAGTCAAATGTTTCCGGTTACATGTTATTTCGGACACTTGCCGTTTTGGTATTTGGAACTCGTGCCCAAAGTTTGTCTGCAAGTTTCAGTTACACCCTGTACATATTGTAGCGTGTAGTACCGTTGCTATGCAACGATCGCGAGAACGCACATGTGTTGCTTGGTAACGGCCGATAAACACGTTAACGATTCAGGGCTATCGCTAGAGAACCGCCCATAACAACAATAGAAGAATTGCTGGGGGGCCTTGTTTTCTGTTGGGTTCGCCCCGAGGCTTTATAACGAGAATCCCAGGCCAGCTGAGTGAGTTCAGTTGCGGGATATTCGCCGAACGATAACGGCGTGAGAACAGAATCTAGAGAATCTTCATTGTTAAGATCCGTCACCAGGAAACGACTAGAGAATGCCGACTGAGAAGACTTAGCATGTAGTGATTTGTAAATGTGGACGTCAGCGATAGTGTTACGACCTGTAAGTGGTCCAGTAAACCTATTTGCCAATCCAGACCCCGTCTATAGTCACACACAAATCACGTGACAATATGGAGAAATCGTAACGATCGTATTATTAAGCCAGAGAGAAGACTGGGCAAGGTTGACCACTTGAAGCAGCTGTTGATTTCAATATCTGTACGGCCCTCTGACAACCATAGCCCCATTTACTACAGATGCCCATTCATCTCTTACGTCATTTACCTCCACCTCTTCGTTATCCGCTCCCGTAAAGCATTCTCTACATCTACATGCAATCTTGTGCTTCTCACTTTTACTTAAATTTCCCGTATATTCTATTTCCTTAGCTATGTGGTCCTCTAAGGACCTTAATTTCCTCGACGACAGAATAAGATGTTTGTCTTTTTTTTTTTTGCATCCACCTCTTCAATTTCAGCTCTCGTGAATTATTCTCTGCATTTTCAAGTCATCTCAAATTGGATCTCCCTCACTTTTATTGTAGTGGTCTGATGTAGGGGACTGTATCTCTCCCGTAATGAAAAATAAATTAATCAAAACGACAATACTGTTTTATGACTTCTATACATATAAGTACACCTATCACAAAGAGTCATCCTCAGATAACGTACATTTATTACCCATAATTCCACATTTATAGCAGGACAGAACACACACGTGTGCGTTTAAATGATCTCCTGTATACGTTATCAGAGATTTTGAATTAATTATGGTATAATATATCAAGCTTGCCTCTCGGCCTTCTGAAACAGAATGGTTATCATATGTACCACGTGCTTTAACATTAAAATGAGCGCAACACTTTACCCGAACCAATGTGGTTATGTAGTTCGTATGGTTCTCACAATAAAGACGCTCGTGTTTACCTAAATAGCATCAGTCAGCTGATCTGTGCAAAGGAAAAGCAATTCGCTTTCTGTGAGGTAACAATTGACTTCTTAAATATTACTTACTACAATTTCATGCTTCAATTCCGATCATAATTAGTAAAACCCCGAGGCTAAACTTCTCTTTTGTGCTAATATCAAAGTCCACATCCCAAAACTTTACCCATCTTCACTTCCTAAAGCTTTACCCTCTCTCAAAAGTACATTTACCAGAAAGACTGCCGGGCATTGCCTGGGAACCGCGGGACCCCCCCCCAATGTAGTGCCTCTCACTA
>NW_019731220.1:588754-590314 GCF_002891405.2 Cryptotermes secundus | reverse complement strand
TTACGATCGACGGCCAGTCGGCCAGTGTGTCTTGGTGTCAAGCACCCATCTGGGGCCCAAGACCAGATTTTTATTGCTGTCAGAGAGTTTCGGGTTTGTTGATGTGTGACGCTCTCTCTGACGAGAGGACAGGTCTGTCGTTTACAATTGCTGATGACCCTCCCCAGTGCAGTCATTCTCGGGTCCGAGTCTCGTGGGACTAGCGACCATATCTTACTGTCTCAGTTTCGAGACTTTCCTTTCCATCGCTTCCTACGACTCGCGGGGCTATGATGGAGGTATTCGACCCCGCCTCCACAATGACTCACAAACTTGGTTTGTGCTATCGTTATATGACTTCGTCACGGACCGAACTGAGAACACCGATTCCAAGGCTGCCCTCATAAAAGTGTTCTAAACACAGTACAGGGCCAATAGGATCGATCCTGTATGATAAAAGAGGAGAGAATCCTAGCGTGAAACCCTAAATGAAAGATAGGTAGGAGGATAATATTAAAGCAGATAGGGCGTGAGGGTGCAGACCGAATTGCCAATTACCTCATCCATCTTGAATTCAAACCCTTCACATTAGCTACTATCCCAGTCAAGCAGCTACGCCTGTGCAATTCGTTCTTTATAACTGTTCATATTTTTTGCACAAAATGACAATGATTGTTCATGTTGATTGGTGGTCATAATTAAATATAATATTTGGATTATGGTTCTATGCCTTGCGACACCGTGTGTACCTGCGTTTCGCATGAATTGGCTGCCTCCATCTTCAAGGAAGAGAACGTCCCTGCTTTTGTGCGCAGTTAGCAGTGTTTCGGTGGAACGTACTGTTTCCTGCATCTGGAGGGTACAAATGGACTTTTCCTCTCCTTCTGTGGGCGGTTATTTCTTCAAGGGAGTGGTAGACTTCTACCATCAGGGCGGAGTCACAAGCTAGGTAACCCTATACCGGATTATACGACGTTATAACGCAGAGGTCTGTTTCTTCCCTGAAGATGGAAGCAGCAGGTCCTTCGTAAACGTTGGAAACTTCACACAGGACTACATGGAGTCCTAACTCAGGAGTCTAGTTACACCAGGAATATGGTGCAATAGATTTCACGGAAATGTTGACATCTATCCTCCAGAAATTACAGCTAAAAACACTTCTAGGATCACTGACCGCTCAGTCCTTGACGTGGTTTTTCATAAGGGTGGTCTCTGAGTAGGGGGTGGATAGGTGAGAATTTGGGTAACATTGTGACGTGCTAGACAAAGTGTCGGTGAACACATTCCCGCAACAGCGCACGCAACACTAGGACGTCTATTGGTAGGCAACGGAGCTATAAAGACGCTCATTAACAATACACGAAGCGATGTTTTCTACGGGTCCACCTTGAGGCTATATAACGAGGATGTCATGCAGCTAGGAGGGAAGAGACCCATCCTCTCGTGAGAGAGGATGTTGCATAAGGACTATGACCGCAAATGTTCAGTTAAAAGAATACTGGTCCTGAGCCTCAAAGAACTTGTCGCCAAGACGAACTTATTGGCGGTAAATCGCCAGTCGTAAAGTAACTCTCTCTCTCT
>NW_019731220.1:575308-585417 GCF_002891405.2 Cryptotermes secundus | reverse complement strand
GCCCGTTGGTTTTTCAAACTACAAAGGATTATAATACCTTCACTATTCTACACACCCTACTACAGCATATATAAAGTCTTCTATGCCTTCACTAGCCGTTGCTTGGTTTCGGCATCTAACAACACAACTCAAGACTCTCACCGCGAACTGGCGCGCAACTTCCGACTCATGACTCACAAAATTCAAAGTCAAAGTTATGTTACGATCGACGGCCAGTCGGCCAGTGTGTCTTGGTGTCAAGCACCCATCTGGGGCCCAAGACCAGATTTTTATTGCTGTCAGAGAGTTTCGGGTTTGTTGATGTGTGACGCTCTCTCTGACGAGAGGACAGGTCTGTCGTTTACAATTGCTGATGACCCTCCCCAGCGCAGTCATTCTCGGGTCCGAGTCCCGTGGGACTCGCGACCATATCTTACTGTCTCAGATTCGAGACTTTCCTTTCCGTCGCTTCCTACGACTCGCGGGGCTATGATGTAGGTATTCGACCCCGCCTCCACAATGACTCACAAACTTGGCTTGTGCTATCGTTATATGACTTCGTCACGGACCGAACTGAGAACACCGATTCCAAGGCTGCCCTCATAAAAGTGTTCTAAACACAGTACAGGGCCAATAGGATCGATCCTGTATGATAAAAGAGCAGAGAATCCTAGCGTGAAACCCTAAATGAAAGATAGGTAGGAGGATAATATTAAAGCAGATAGGGCGTGAGGGTGCAGACCGAATTGCCAATTACCTCATCCATCTTGAATTCAAACCCTTCACATTAGCTACTATCCCAGTCAAGCAGCTACGCCTGTGCAATTCGTTCTTTATAACTGTTCATATTTTTTGCACAAAATGACAATGATTGTTCATGTTGATTGGTGGTCATAATTAAATATAATATTTGGATTATGGTTCTATGCCTTGCGACACCGTGTGTACCTGCGTTTCGCATGAATTGGCTGCCTCCATCTTCAAGGAAGAGAACGTCCCTGCTTTTGTGCGCAGTTAGCAGTGTTTCGGTGGAACGTACTGTTTCCTGCATCTGGAGGGTACAAATGGACTTTTCCTCTCCTTCTGTGGGCGGTTATTTCTTCAAGGGAGTGGTAGACTTCTACCATCAGGGCGGAGTCACAAGCTAGGTAACCCTATACCGGATTATACGACGTTATAACGCAGAGGTCTGTTTCTTCCCTGAAGATGGAAGCAGCAGGTCCTTCGTAAACGTTGGAAACTTCACACAGGACTACATGGAGTCCTAACTCAGGAGTCTAGTTACACCAGGAATATGGTGCAATAGATTTCACGGAAATGTTGACATCTATCCTCCAGAAATTACAGCTAAAAACACTTCTAGGATCACTGACCGCTCAGTCCTTGACGTGGGTTTTCATAAGGGTGGTCTCTGAGTAGGGGGTGGATAGGTGAGAATTTGGGTAACATTGTGACGTGCTAGACAAAGTGTCGGTGAACACATTCCCGCAAGAGCGCACGCAACACTAGGACGTCTATTGGTAGGCAACGGAGCTATAAAGACGCTCATTAACAATACACGAAGCGATGTTTTCTACGGGTCCACCTTGAGGCTATATAACGAGGATGTCATGCAGCTAGGAGGGAAGAGACCCATCCTCTCGTGAGAGAGGATGTTGCATAAGGACTATGACCGCAAATGTTCAGTTAAAAGAATACTGGTCCTGAGCCTCAAAGAACTTGTCGCCAAGACGAACTTATTGGCGGTAAATCGCCAGTCGTAAAGTAACTCTCTCTCTCTTTCTCTCTCTCTCTCTCTCTCTAGAAGGGAATTGGGTCGAGCTCTGAAGATGAAAGTCCAAGGTGACAGAAGAAATGGCAAGAAGACTTCTTGTGTGAGTGGAAGTGATAGTGAGACTGTTATAAATCCGTTGCCAGGATACGACTAGTGAAGACAGAGAACCCTAGTGCGTGGGCAACAGTGAACTGGGAAGTGTGTAGAATAGCGATAGCGCTGTATTGCTGCAGTCCCAGACTCTGTGAATGTATAAGGTGCAATAAATCCAATCATCCAATCCAAAACCCGTCTTATAAGTCACGCCTACACGTGACAATATAGTACATTAGACACCATACATACCCTATGTATTACGTAATAACCATCGTGCACTAATTTATTTCCGTTAATATTACTTTACACGCAGATGCAATTGGTAACTTCAGTCGAGTGTTAATAATTAAATAAATACATACATAGACATATACATATGGATTACGTACATTATATTACTCGTCTGTTGCCTTTAAAAAACGAACCGGTGTAATTTGTTTGACGTAACGTAAAGATACGTCATGGCCGGCCACGGTAGCCGAGTGGTCTAAGACATGCACTGTCTTCGCTCGCTCAGAAGCCGGGATCGTAGGTTCGAATCCCACTCAGGGCATGGATGTTTAGTTTGTGTGTGTGCGTTTTTCTGTGTTTGTGTACAGCTAGAGGCCTTGCGACGAGCTGATCACCCGCCCAAGGAGTCCTACCGAATGTGTCAGATCTAGTAAACCGATATGAAACGGAGAGTTTCGTGTAGGTAGGCGAAGGCCAAAATTGGGGCTGTAGCGCCAAAGGAAAAAAAAACATATCCCAGGAATTAATTAATTATCACGCCCTGAAGACGTATGGGGGAGTGAAGGTGTAACTTCATTTTTAACCTCAGCATTGGATGAAGAATAGTGGTCAGCTTCAAGTCACTCCCGCTTTACGCCTAAGGAAACAGCACCCCCCCCCCGGGTACCAATTTTATAGGAGGCTGGGCGGGTCGCAGAGCCGTTCTGGACGTTACTGCGGAGAGAAAAATATCTTACGCCTTCCGGGAATGGATCCCAGATCCTCGGTCGTCCAGCTTGTGACCTAGTCGCTATGCAGATTGAGCTATCTCGCCTTAGATTTCAGTTTCTTCTAACAAATATATTTCTCACATTTATCCAACCGGGGCCGAGAATTTCCTTTGTGAGATGGTGTTTTCTGAGGGGCGGTCGGCAAAGATCAGGCGTGATCAGTGGTTGGGAATAGGGGTGGTCTCTGAATAGAGGGTTGCATTACATTAAAAGTGCTTAAAACGCAATCCATTCCACACAAATAGGTTGTTATAAATTGGTGGTTTTTAAATAAAAGCTAGAAGTGTACTTCTAACCTGAAGTTGTATGCTGGTAATCACTTACCATAATACATGGTCTCATAACCCAGAAAATCACAGAACAAAATCATAATATCTTGCAGTCATATAAAGGTAACTCTGTAACAGACCGTGAAGGCCCGTAGGCTTGTGATACATCGAGGCTCCCATATTTTGTCTAGACAATCGACTCACAGATGACAGTAAGGTTGTCAGTCTTATGCGCCGGTCACCATTTACTTCCCAGGATGATGCCTGGTACTAATTTTTATTAGAGGCTAAGTCGACCCCAGGGCTATAGTGCGGCTGGAAGGATTAGGTCAATTGAAAGAGAATCCACGTCATCGGTAATGGAACCCGCGACCTTCCGGATTGCAGCATAATGCCTGAACCAAACTACACTACCGCGTGCCCCCCATTTCACCCTATATACACTTCAAAAAAGTTTAAACCGAATGATGCACTTCAACATGGGACAGATACCTGTGTTCATATGCATACATCAGAGCTACACCAGTGAGTCGTTAAGAACACTCATTTCCCCTTTGATTTCCATGCGAATTAGCAACAATCACAAAGCTGCTCATCAACTGCTGTTTATGTTGTATGCTTCATCAAAAGGCCGTGTGATCGCGCCAGCTGCAAGGTGTAAGCGAATAGCAGTTCAGCGATACGTATCTCTGTGACTGCGGGAATATCGTCCGTGACATTCTGTTAATATACCACGCGAATATCCTTCTCTTCAATTTCAGAGCGACTTATGTCCGCGTTTTATAATAAATTCCAAATAATCTGATCTCTAAGAATCACAACGCGATCATACTTCATATATAAATATTTCGTCATTCAAAAGCAAAGGACCTTCTTTATTCTCCATATTGTCTACACCGACTCTGGGGCCCACCCAGCCTCTTATACAATGGGTACCGGAGACACTTTTCTCGGAGGTAAAGAGGCCGAAGCGTGAAGCTGACCACTCATCTCCATCTACTCGTAGTGCTAAGATAATAATACATGGAGTTGTACACCACTCCCCCATACGTTTCCATGACTTGGATGCGCTATTGCTTGCTTCCCATACAGTTCTCCCGTTTTAAATTACCCGAAATTGAGCTCCATATTGCTTTCAAAAGTCCACGTACTCATTCTTTATCCTTTTTCACTTCCTTAAGATTTACCCTCGCTCAAACACGCCCGTACAAGAAAGACGAGCGGGCACTGCCTGCGAACCTTTACCACCGGGAAATGTTGTGCCTCTCACTAACCCCCCCCACTCACTTTTTCCCCTCTCTCGCTCTTGCTCTGGGTTCTAAGCAGGTAATCAGTGTTCCTACATATGCTGATGTCTTGCTAAGGAACCCAGAATTCGCGCTACAACCCCGTGTGTGGTTGTTGGCCTCCTCCATAGTTTCGTAACAGTAAACTTTTGGGGATGGAGTGCCAGCCCCGCGCACAACCCACAACTGAAGGACCAGCGACTACACTTCGTTTGGCCCTTACCCTTTGACCTGCCTACTATGGGTGGCTCTACCATGAGGTTACGCTCCCGCCAGCATAGCTCTCCGTGTCATTAGGACACGCAGACGTCCTCCCCACAGTAAGGCGATAGTCCTTGAAGAGGACAGTATATACTCATATTAGTCTCTATAGTACGGACCATCCCATGGACAGCCAAGAACCACAGTTTGAGAAACAATGATTCAGATTAAAAATATTGAAGGTATATAAGCCGAATAATATTTTTCTATGGACTGTTAACGGTTATGATTCAGCCTCGAGGCTAACACAACATTACGTAAGTCCGAAAATTCGGAATGGGTGTTAACTTCAGGGGACCCTAAGCCAAGAAATTTGTAAGTCGAGGCACGACCGTGTGAGTCTCGTATCAGAAGAACTGTCGAGGACTTCCGAAGGATTCGTGAGCCGCACTGATAAGCAAGGAGTCAGGAGACGGCTGCGCAGTGATGGCGACTGGGCGGGGGTGCGAAGCAACCGGAAGTAGAGAGAATGTTGCACAGGATGGCGGTCAGACCGCAGAGTCCTGGTTATGCGCCGTAGCCGTAATATCATTGTCAAGAAAGGGGACGCATTTCCTGGAAGGCACAACTAATTTAAAACGACATTTCACTGAAAATAGTACAACAAAATTATCAGTGTGTGAATATTTATGTGATAAGCAGAATTATAACACAGCGTGGGACACTGGCTGAAGAAGGCAGGGAAAGAAATGTACAGAAATAAAGGTAAAGTTGTCCCTGTGCTTAACTACGCCATGAAGGGGTATGGGGGAGTGGATATATAGATTCACTAATTGGAGGCGAGTGGTCATCTTCACGCCCCTGCCGCTTTACCCCCGGGGAATGAGCCTCTGCTACCCATTGATTAGGAGGATGGGTGGTCCCCAGAATCGGCCTGGATAACGTGGAGAGGTGAAAAATCTTGCCCCTAACGGAACTCGAAATCTGACCCCTCAGACGTCCAGCCAGTAGCTAGTAGCTATCCAGGCGGCCCACACAAATAAAGTCAAAAGCAAATAAATCAAACAGAAATAGAAGAAACAAGGTATTAACGAAACACAAATAAAATGATGAGGGTAATATTGTCCTTGTGCTAATTGAGCACCACGCCGTGAAGGCGTGTGGGGAGTGGAGGTACAGCTCCACGCGTTTTGAACCTAGACATTAGATTTAACTCAGTGGTCAGTTTCACGCCATGGTAATTTTGCCCTGGGGAAAATCGACCCCAGTATCCAGGCTGGGCCTGGAAAAGTGACCTCTGCCTAGAATCGAACAATGATCGCTAAGTTATGTAGCCTGTAACTTAAGCACTGTATTGACAGAGCTATTATGGTCATGAGGAACACACAGAGACAAACAGACAATGAAATGAAGGCTGAAAGACAGAAATAGGAAACTTCAATACACAAAGAGTAAAACTAATGAAATAGATGAAAAATAAATGAAAGAGTGCCGTCTTGTGAGAAATAACGCTGTGTAGTACTATGTAAGCCCACCGACGTTTCGGAGGAATTTACGGACTCCATCTTCAGGGCCAAATGTAAGAAGCAAGAAACAGGCGGTGTTTACCTGCTACTTTCTGGTTTCTCTCTTGACTTATTCTTCTATCCTTAAGATGGGAACGATATGTTTCTCTGAAACATCTCTCCGTCTGTAAATTACATGACGTTACAACCCAAATGGAGGCATGCGGTAGCATAGTTGGTTGAGATACTATGCTACAAGCTGGAAGGTAGCGGGTTCGAGTCCCAATGAGGTGAATTTTTTTCAATTGACCTAATCCTTCCAGCCGCATTATGGCCCTGGGGTCGACTCAGCCTCTAACAGAAATGAGCACTAGGAATCTTCCTGTGGGCTGACAAACTTGCCGCCATCTGTGAACCGATTGTCTAGAGAAAATGTGGGAGCCTCGACGTCTCACAACCCTATGGGCCTTCACGGCCTGTTACAGGGATAGCTTTTTTATTTACAACCCAAATAATCGTACGCTCCATACCACGTATAGTAAGACCTGACCAAGTGTGAATAAACGGGAGTGAACCCCTGTCCAGATTAGTCATAATTATAGAAGTACTGCGGAAAATATGTCCAGGGAAGCTATAAAATGAACGTCACGTTTCGTTTTAGGCAAGAAAAATGGCGGTTTGGCACTGTAGAAATTAAAACTGAGATAGCGTAGTTGGTTGAGGCGCTATGCTACAAGACGGAATGTCGCGGGTTCGATTCCCGATGAGGTCGTATTTTTTTTTAATTGACCTACNTGAAGTACTCCTTCCAGCCGCACTATGGCCTTGGGGTCGACTCAGCTTATAACAGAATCTTCCTGTTGGGTAAAGGGTGGCCGGCGCGTAAGGCTGACAACCTCACCGCTGTCTGTAAGCCGATTGTCTAGAAAATGTAGCAGCCTCCACGTCTCACAACCCTATGGGCCTCCACGGCTTGTTGCAGGGATAGCTTCGCCTTACCTTTACATGTTCAGTGTTATTGAGACCGTGTTTAAAAATGAATGTATTTTGGTTTGTGTTCCTCTTTTCTACAGCTCTTTACATCATCTTGGCGATTGCGGCAATGGGATCAGCAAGACTGTAATGCGCGAAAGAAAAAGGAGGTCCAAATTAGTGAGTTTTCACTATATTTATAGCAAGGGGCTCTTATGAGCGCAGTGGCACCATCTGTGAGACAGTATCCAGACTCACAATTGCAGAGCGAGCTGTAAAATTATTCTTACACGTTTGAAACGTAAATCTGTAAGCAAATGTTCTGTCCCCGTCGCCCCATTTCAGAGCGCCTTCCGTGGCCCATAGTAATTATACAATTGCTACCAATTTTCTGATCGAATGATTGCTATGCTGTTAGCAATCCGTCACGTCTGCAGCCAATATGTCTGTGCGCGGCGGCTGTGTGGCACACAGCGACACGTGCCTTAATTAGCTGGGTCAGCAATATCACACAGATGGAACGCAGTTCCCTTGCCTACAATTAATTACTACGACCAAAGGGTTAGAATGCGTGTAAGAGTGGTTTACAGTACATAACTAACGACATGTACCGAGTCGTTCTTGAGAAACCAATAGCTCCTCGTATACCCTAGATAATCCTGCAATTTTTAATAACGCGGAGGTTCGTTACCGTGTTCACAACAGCCTGCCACTGATTTATATCTTGAGACAGAGGAATCCATTTTGCACACACCATCTTATTTCTTTAATATTGCGGGGTATAGAACCGTTGCTGGGCAAAGACTTCGAAACAAACAACATGACAAATGTTGCGTGTATAGCCGTTGCTATGCAATGATCGTGAGGCTGGCTGTGTACACCAGGCCAGGTTCTGGGCAACGGCTCGGTAAACACGTTCCCGTGGCAATGGTTACACATGCAACGGGGGAATGGTATGTTGCCTGTTTGGTCAGCGCCAAAGAGTTAAACGTAAGGAAGACAATAGGGGCAACGCAGTCAGTTGACAGAGGGAGAATGATGAAAGTTCGGTTTTGAAGAGAAGACTGTAGTTACAGGGAGACTATCATAATTTCTTTGTTAAAACACGTTGCCAGGATATGACTANGGTCAGTTGCAGTCTAGCATTCACTGGAGTAGTAACTGTAATACTGCAGATGACAGTAGTTGTGAAACTGTGAATTGTATAAGTGTAAGAGTGAGTGTGGAATAAATTCGCTAGATCCAGAACAGCATGAAGTTATTTGTCGCGTTATACACCCAACATGTGACGATATGTTATCTATCATGTGTTTATCTGGGTCATGATGAATTCTGTATCACAGATGCACATATTAATTGTAAGATACCGGATACAGTTGTTATTATAGTACTTTTAGATGTGACTCATACCTTTTCAGATATGTTTTAGCTAAAATGGAAGAAGACAGTGAAGATGACCCTCATGGTCATATCACATCTCTTGCTGTGAAACGCTCCCATAGGTAAGTAAAAATGTATCTAGGCAAATTGTACTTTGCTTCATATAAAGAAAAATGTGTGCTTTGGACTGTGGACTCATACGATCCTTTTTGCTACTCAGACATGTTGTCAAAAGTCAAGTCAAAAAGAAATCTGAAATTTACAAAATTTGAAAGAGATTAGTTTGTTAAGCAACAAGACTGAGCTTTTGAGCTATCTTCAATACCAGGAGAGTATGTTCATTTCAGCAGCTGTTACCACCTTTAGCAGAGAACGTGTGATGAAATTTTGTTGACCCTTTAAATGCATGTCACAGTGTTCCTCCATCTTTTCCATATGATAGCACTGTACAGTGTAGTTTAATATCTTAAGACACAATAAACTATATATTATTGTAAAATTATATGTAGAATGAAATATGAAAAATGTTGAGGTACAGGCTGATAAAATTACAAAAGAGGGGTAAATAAAATTTCATTACTATTATCACTTCATAGACTACTGTTATGCATATAAAACACTTTTAAATCAAAACGATGCAGCACATTTAAGCTCAGTATCAGCACCCTAATTAATAAATACTTTTTTATAACATGAACTGCATGGAAACAGGTTTATTCATTGGTGATACATTTCACTTCTGCAGGAGATTGGGTTTAGCTCAAAAATTGATGGACCAAGCATCTAGATCGATGGTAGAATGCTTCAACGCAAAGTATGTATCCCTTCATGTGCGCAAGAGCAACAGGGCAGCACTGAATTTATATACAAACACACTTAAATTCACGTAAGTATTAAAGAGTGGCCCTGGATTCTCTAACACATCACAGTAGAATGATGAAGCCTTTTAGATTTTGTGTATAGGTCAAGAATGGTGACACTATACCTCCACACCCCCAATACATTTTTATATGCTTAATTAATTAAGCACAGGACTTTACCTTGAATCGCTGAATCGTGCTGAAAATAACCCTGTGTAAGTTCCACACCATCCAGCTGCTGCACGAAATCGTAAAAAATACGGCAGTGTAAGGTGCTGTCCACGGTCGTGTCGAAGAAGATCGGTCCAATGATTCGTAAACCAGAAATGGCGCACCACACACACACTTTTTGTGGGTGTAGTGGTGATTCAGCAATCTCATGTGGGTTTTCAGACGCCCAGATCCTGGAATTTTGTGCGTTTACATATCCTGATAGGTGGAACCATGCTTCATCACTAAACAAAGTGAAATCCAAAATTCTGGGGTTATCGTGCACGAATTTCCGAAACCATAAACAGTACCGTACCCGTTTATCTTTATCAACATCACCCAATTATGGAACACTGGTGATCTTGTAGGGACGAAGATACGCTTTCTTTGCAGCCCATTGACACGTTGAATAAGTATACCCGGTTTCCTGGCTTAGACGTCGTAATGATTTCTTGGGAGACTGCAGTAATCTGTCCCGCACAATTGCAATCGTTTCTTCTGGCATTTCTGGGCGGTTTTTACCACGTTCACTTAAAAGTGTCCCTGTCCTTTCCAATTTCTGAGCCAGTTCTTGCG